>NW_009927814.1:4351-27770 GCF_000696875.1 Nestor notabilis | reverse complement strand
GATTCTCCTCCCCATCCCTCCGGGAGCGGGGGTAGGAAGGAAGAGACGGGGAGTGAGCAAGCGGCTGCGTGGTTCCAAGTTGCCGGCTGGGCTTGAACGACGACAATCACGAAACTGCTCTGGCTTGTGTTCCCAGCGTGGTCATCACCTCTATACTTTGAGAGGTTCATAATGAAAATTTTTAGCAATTATTTTTGGGTTTTTTCCTCTTCAGGGGATCAAGCTACAAAGGACACATTCCCTTACACCCCCCGTTCTCCCACAAGCCTATTTGCAGCGGCATTTGAGAGTTTTGAAGGTTTTAGATGGCCTTTGAATACCCTTTAGACCTGCCTGCTGATTGTGCTGGGGATCAGCATGTTGGCAAATATATGGAGTGTGTTTTACTCATGACCATCCCACTCTGGCAATACTCTATTTCGTCTGATCTCGAAAGTTAAGCAGTATCGGGTTCAAAGCTGGTCTAGGTTTAGACAACGATATAGAAGGACCACTAAGAGATCTTCCCCGAGGCTGGACAGTCATGAGTGGCCGGGGGGGGGGGGTGGGCAAGTATCTAGGCCAGTGGGCCCCTCCAGTGCTTTGGAACTTACCACTGAACAAGAGTAAAACCCAGAAAAACTAGTAAACCATTTGAACAAGGTGTGCTGTCGTCCTGGTTATAGCACAGAAGGACAAATCATGTGTTGTGGTTTAAGCCCAGCAGGCAACTTGGAAATGTTATTGGCAACAAAAGGGAACACATTTAACATGTGGTTTCAAGAATCATTTTCAGACTAATTAAAAATGTAATCAAAATATAGCAAAGAGTTATCTTTAGTCCAGTTACAATAATCTAGATACTTGTTGTCTAAATGGCTACACAAAAACACTGATGACAATAATGCCTTATAAAGTGTATTACAGGACTCGTTAATATCTATCCCTTTTCTCTGAAGCTATGCTCCACCTTCATGGACCTGATCCAAACAGAGGTGGGGCAGGGCAGCAGAACTTGGCGAGTTGGCAGTAGCCTCTGGGTTTTGCAGGGGATGGTAGGTCATGTTGGGAGGTCCCACCTTACTCCCAGGTCTATAAGTCCCCAGTTACGGTTGTTTCTATATGCTTTCTCACCACAGTCTGCTTGCAGCTCACTGGCTCCCAGCTCATGTTTGAAGGCTGTTCAAGAGCCAGCCTTGACAGAAAGAATGAGCAGCGATTTGCAGTGCCATGACTGCCTTTATTGGTCACACTTGATCATAGAATCATAGAATTATACAATCATAGAATTGTAGAATGGTTTGGGTTAGAAGGGACCATAAAGATCATTCAGTTGAAACCCCACTGTCATGGGCAGGGACACCTTAAACTAGACCAGGCTGCCCAAAGCTCCATACAGCCTAGCCTCGAATACTTCCAGGGATGGGGCATCCACGACTTCTCTGGGGAAACTTCCAGTGTCTCACCACCCTCACAGTAAAGAACTTCCTTACATCTAATCTAAATCTACTCCATCATTCAGTTTAAAACCATTCCCCTTTGTCCTGTCATTACATGGACTTGTCAAAAGTCCCTCTCCAGATTTCTTGTAGATCCCCTTTAGATAATGGAAGGTTTCTCTAAGGTCTCCCCAGAGCTTTCTTTTTTCCAGGCTGAACAAGTTCAGCTCTCTCAGCCTGTCTTCAGAGAAGGAGTGCCCCAGCCCTATAACCAGGTCTAAAAACTAGGTATTTTAAAAGAAAGGGGGCCCTCCGTTGGGAGGTTGGACTAAATAACCCCCAGCGGTAACTTTCAACCTCAACCATTCTGTGTTCCTACGGTATTTCCAAAAACAGTGTCTTGAAATAGTGTGTATCTGTTGACCTGTCTAGAAAAAGAACATATTTTAAACTGTCTTAACCAAATTACTTCTGAAGATTTTTAAAATCCATATTCCATATGCAATTCATTTCTTGTTATATTTCCTATGAAAAGTGAAAGTGTATTGACTGAAATACTAAGGCAAATTTAAAAGATTGTTACTTCTTTTTGAAAACCAATCATGTTGAATATATATTTCTTTAGAGTTTTTTGCATTGTGAAGCAAATTCTCTGTGGTAAAGATTTTAAAACACAGTTTGAAGACAGACTTCTAAGTGAGTGTGCAGGTTACAGCTAATGTAAGATGTGTTCTAATATTGAATAGAGAATGAAATCTAAGGACAATTGAGACATGCTCAGCACCTTTGAGATTCATACCATCTCACCTTTGAGAAATGTAGCTCTAAGAATTTAAACATTTATCTCTATAGTATAACAGCTTTGTAGTATGGTAATATTTAATTAATATTATTTTTATAGGGTTTTGGCCAGATGTTGCTCTTTCTTTCATATGACTCTGCTGATTTAAAAAAGGAAAGTCTTCTATTCTGTTGCTTGATTTAATTGGGGAAAAAAAATAAATTGTTGCTCTGCAAGTTCTCCTAGTCCAGAGTTCAGCATCTTCTGCTCTGAAGGGAGTTAGAATTTCAACCTAGCAAAAATTAAGAAAAGAAAAAAATAGAAAAGATTCTGCCATTTGAACAATAGAATGTCAAAATCTGCTGTATTAACATTATTCTAAAATATTCAGCCCTGAAGCAGTTCTACCAAACTTTAATTATGCTGAATAGGAGATGTAACGGAGACCAGGTGGGCTTCCAGCAGCAGGAGGCAATATAGAAGAAAAACATTCAATAACGTAAAAAATACAGTTTTGGATATTTTCTACAGAGATTTTTTACAACTCTCTGAAGTCAGCACCTGTAATTTTCTCCTCTTCAGCATTTACTGAAACATCTGCAGAGCTAGTAAAGGTAATTATTTTATTTTAAATCCTTTCACAATTTCTAGTGCACTTGCTGTTATGTTATAACTTCTGCCACTCAGCTTTGCTGCTAAGGAGTCTCCTGTTTATTAGACAGGAAGGAAGATAGCTCTTCTAATGCTACACCTAAAAACACCCTTGCTACGGTACAGCATTTAATATTTCTTTTTCTTTTCTGTTTTGTTTTTTTTTTTAATCTTTTTTAGGTTAATTCTCTCCAGTATTCCTAATTATTACGTATTGAGAACTGTGAATGTTGTTAGTATAGTAATCATAACATAAACACCATGGAAAATGGAGAAGGGCTTGTCAGTGAGCTGCTATACCTATACAGGGTATAATGTGGCTATAGTGATTTGGTAACATTTTACTTTACTTTTATAAATGAAGGAAAATGAAACTGCAATAGATGATTTAAGAACTTTTCTTGGTCATGAAAATAGAATCAACTTCATCCAAATAAAAATGTAGCAGATGAAAGAAAGGAATAATTTCAATCATGGCTGAAATGAAGAAGCACATTCTGCTTATTTTCAAATGTGGCTGGGCAATATACCAGGAAGTATCCAATATTGTCAGAAGCCAAGAATAGACTTTTTAAACTCCCTAATACATTCCTTTCTAAATAACCATCCTTTGGCTGATCGTCTCCAAAGGTCTGTAATAATAAGTTAGGTTCTGTAACAGTGACAGGAATTCTACATTCTTTCCAAAAATGTAGAATTTTTATTTTACCTTCATTCAAAAGTGAAAGTGGTCTCCAGATGGTCTTCATACCACTGATCACCATCCTCTGAGCCCAGTCATTCAGTTTTCAATCCACTTCACTGTCTGCTCACTGAACCCATGCTTCATCAGCTTCTCTGTGAGGATGTTATTGGAGGCAGTGCCAAAAGTCTTCCAGAAGTCTAATTAGACGGTATCCACTGCTCTCTACAAGGCTGGTCATTTCATGATAGATGCTTATCAAATTTGGCAAGCACGACTTCCCCTTTGTGTATCCATGTTGACTACTCCTGACGATTTTCTTATTCTTCGTGTGTCTGGAAATGGTTTCACAAATAAGTTCCATCACCTTCCCAGGGATCAGGTGAGGCTGACGAGTCTGTATTTCCCTGGGTCCTTGTATTGCTGAAACATGAATTTTGTTCTCTGTATTGAAAGATGGTGCATTGATATCAAAACCATAAGAACAATTATTTTTATCAACTTTTATAAAACTTAACTTACTATAAGAACTTTCTTTCCTAGGGCACCTTCATATTTTCTTTCATTATCAACTATAAATTATGGATACAGACTAAGAGTTCTCTCACACCCTAATTACCTCATTTCCAGCTGACTACTCATGACTGCATCTGTGACCGAATTAGAAAATATATTGCAGGTTAATGAGATCTCTGTTAAGTACACTGAAGCTGGACAAGGAAAAACACAGTTTTTTCCATATTTACTAAAGCAATGTTTAACCCACAGAAAAATAGTAAAACCAGTAATTTATTATTATTTTTTTTTAACAGTCTGTTGGTTTTAGAACAGTTGATTAATTTCCTTTCATGCTTCAAACTCAGAGTACTTAAATATTGTCTTTGGGAGGAAAATGCAGTTATTCCCCTTTCAGAGAAATTGCAATGGTGGAATGGTAGAATATTTGAAAAGAAGTGTAAAAGCTGTATGTACCAGGTATTTATGTTCTTTATGTACTCACATATATGAAAAAGAATACTCTCCAAGGAGAACAATATAATTTTACCTGGAAACACCAACAGTAAAGAAGAATAAAAAGAGGACTGATTTAACTTTCTATAAATATCTGGGAAACGGTTTCTTGGTTTCTTTTCTAGTAAAAAAAAAAAAAAGAAAGAAAAAAGAGACAATCGGAACACTGAGCTTTTTATGTGGAAAGTTCAAGAAGAAACTTCTTTTCAAAGTACTAAAAAGGATTAAAAACATAGCATTCCCATAATCAAAAAATATTATAAGAATGAAAATATACGCAGTGAGGATTTTTTTTTCCCTCTTTCTGAACTCACGTGACTTCTACCGTGATATCAGATTGACAAGAAATAGAATCATACAATGGTTTGGGTCGGAACGGACCTTCAAAGATCATTCAGCACAACTCCATTGCAATAAGAAGGGACGTTTTAGTTAGGCCAGGTTGCTCAAAGCCCCTTCCAACTAACCTTTAATGTTTCCAGGGATGGGGCATCTACAGCCTCTCTTGAAACCTGTTTCAGTGTTTAACCACCCTCATTGTGAAAAAATTATTCCTCATATCTAGTCTAAAGCTACCATATTCTAGTTTAAAACTGTTACCCCTATTGCTACAGGCCCTATTAAAAAGCCTGTTCCCATCTTTTTTTTCATATCCTCTTTAAGTAGTGAAATGCTGCAATAAGGTCTCCCCAGAGAGCCTTTCCTTATATGAGAGGTGTTCCATCCCTCTGTTCATTTTTGTGGCCCTCCTCTGGACCTGCTCCAACAGGTCTATATCTCCCCTGTTCTGAGGGCACCAGAGTTGGACAGAGTACTCCAGGTGGGCCTCACAAGAGCAGAATAAAGGAGCAGAATAAAGCAGCAGAATCACCTTCCTCAGCCTGCTGGTCACACTTCTCTTTATGCAGCCCAGCATACTGTGGCAAACTACATATGTGTGAAAAAAAACCTAATTAAATATTCAGTTTTGCCTTTACTATTCACAAAAGTATATGCATAATGTCTTTGGTCTGAGAATAAGATATTTGGGGGGTTTTGATGACATGACATGTTTTTATTTCCACTGGTTGTATTTTTTCAAAGTAAATAGATTCATATTAAAAAATGCGTGACAAAATGCCCTTTGTTCAAATTATCTGTTCATAATAATCTTCAAATCAAAATGTTATTCTATCAATCAGATGTGTCTGTCTTAGTATTGCCAGTTTTCCAGTTATCCACGGTACATGGCAAGACCAAGCTTCTTCATGGAACAATCTTATGGAGTTACAGATGCACTTAGACTTTTTTACCATTGTTCATTTTCTTTTATTCTTATGTAACTGTATTTTGATTTTTTTTTAATGCTACAATTAGTAAAGCATTAGAATAGTCTAATGGCTGCTATAATCTAAGGCTGCATTTGAAAATGAATGATTAGTTAAGTACAGCAGCAATATACTCCATCTTGCTTAGCTACATTATTTACTGAAAGAGCTAAAATGAATGACAGAAAAGCTGCTTTATCATTTTTAGGCTAGAAGAGGGTTCCTATGGATAAGGAAATATAGATATGACAAATAAACCATTCTGATGAGTCATGATCCCAATATAAATCATTTCTCCAAAAGCTATAATTTATAATCATACAATAAAACTTGTAAGTACAAAAAATATCAGTTTACTCAGGAAAAGGATATGTGGAAAGATTAGGATATGGTGACTAGGCTATATACAGATTAGCTTCTGAAGGTTCTATGTGCATCATCCCCTGTAGGAAAGTGCATTATTGTATTATGATTATATTCAGAGATAGTGAAATTCAGATTTCCATATAGTGAAATTCAGATTTCCATATATTTTTCTGAGAAAACTGATTTCAAAGACCTGTATTCTCTTCGAAACTGTTGTGTCTTCAAAAAAAAATGTCTGTGCAAAGCTTGGTGAACATATTCCAAATGTTTAATTTGGCCATGTCAGAAAAGATGCTGTTGTCATTCCTACCAAATATTTTACTGTTTAGGCAGACTCACTAAAAAGCTTATCTATTGACAGTGGCTCTAATATTTTCCTTCCACACAACCAGATTAAAAAAAAATATTTTTTAATAAATTCTAAATCACTATGACAGTGAATCAGTTCTATTTTCTCTAAAATTATGCAAGCACTCTGATGTTACTGTTGTATCTGGTTTAAATATAGAATATAGAATCACAGAATGGTTAGGATTGGAAAGGACCTTAAGATCCAACAGCTCCATGTCCTTTTTATGTTGAGAACACCAGAACTGTACACAGTACTCCAAACTGGGTCTCATGAGAGCAGAGTAGAGGGGCAGGATCACCTCCTTCGACCTGCTGGTCACTCTCCTCTTGATGCAGCCCAGGATATGGTTGGCGTTCTGGGCTGTGAGCATACACTGAAGCTGGCTCATGCTGTTTCTTGTCTACCAACACCCCCAAGTCCTCCTCTGGACTACTCTGAATCTCTCCTCTGCCCAACCTGTAGCTGTATCTGGGATTGCCCCAATCCAGGCATAGAACCTTGCACTTGACTTGGTTGAATTTCATGAGGTTGGCATGAGCCCATGACTCAAGTGTGTCAAGGTTCCTCTGGATGGCACCCCTTCCCTCCAGTGTATCAAAGATGTTGAACAGGATCAGTCCCAATTCTGACCCCTGAGGGACACCACTTGTTACTGTTTTCCAACCAGACATTGAGCCATTGGTCACAACTCTGTGTGCAGCCATCCAGCCAATTCCTTATCCACCAGGTAGTCCATCCATCAAATTTATGTTTCTCCAGGTTAAAGGCAAGGATGTCATGGGGGACTGTGTTGAACTCTTTGCAGAAGTCCAGGTAGACAAGATCAACTGCTCTGCCCCTGTCCATCAGTTCTGTAGCCCCATCATAGAAGGTCACCAAATTGATCAGGCAGGATTTCCCCTTAGTGAAGCTATGCTGGCTGTCACCAACCACCTCGTTGTTTCTCATGTGCCTTAGCATGCTTTCCAGGATAATCTGCTCCAAGATTTTGCTGGGCACAGAGGTGAGACTGACTGGTCTGTAGTTGCCTGGGTCTTCCATTTTCCCCTTCTTGAAAATGGAGTTACAGTTCCCTTATTCCAGTCATTGGGAACTTCACCTAACTGCCATGATTTTTCAAACATGATGGACAGTGGTTTAGCAGCTTCATTCGCCAGCTCCTTCAGTGGGTGGATTTTGTCAGGTCCCATGGACTTGTGCACGTTCAGGTTCTTAAGGTGGTCTCGAACCTGATCCTCTCCTACAGTGGGCCTAAGGTCTTCATTCTCACGTGTTCCTGCATCTGCCTTCCAAGACTTGAGCAGTGCAGTCAGAGCAATTGCTGGTGAAGACTTGAGGCAAAGAAGTCATAGAGAACCTCAGCCTTCTCCAAATCCAGGGTAACCAGTTCTCCCGACAGCTTCTGGAGAAGGCCCACATTATCCCTAGACTACCTTTTGGTGGCAACATACCTATAGAAGCTGTTCCTGTTAACCTTGACATCCCTGGCCAGACACAATTCTATCCAGGCCTTAGCTTTCCTGACCGGATCCCTTGCTTCCCGGACAATATCCATGAATTCTTCCCAGGCCACCTGTCCTTGCTTACGCCTTTTATAAACTTCTTTTTCCCATCTAATTTTTCTCAGCAGCTCCTCTCAGCCTTCTTGCCCCGTTTCCTTCTTGTTGGGACATAATGCTCCTGAGCTTGTAGCAGGTGATCCTTCCGAATCAGCCAGCATTCTGGGGCCCTCCTGCCCTTTAGGACACCTTACTAAGCAGGTTACTGAAGAGGCCAAAGTCTTCTCTCTCGAAGTCCAGGGCAGTGAGCTTGCTGCATGCCCTTCTCACTGCCCTGAGGATCAAGAACTTGACCATCTCAAAGTCACTACAGTCAAGGCTGCCCTGGAGTGTCACATTTCCAACCAGCCCCTCCCTGTTGGTGAGCACGAGGTCAAGCATGGCACCTCTCCTTGTCGGCTCCTCTATTACTTGCAAGAGGAAGTTGTCTTCCACACAATCGAGGAACCTCCTGGATTGCTTGTGCTGGGCTGTCCCACCCCTCCAGCAGATATCAGGATGGTTGAAGTCCCCCATGAGGACAAGGGCCTGTGAACGTGAGTCTGCTCCTATCTGTCTGTAGAGTGCTTCATCCACAGAATCCTCCTGGCCAGGTGGTCTGTAACATATCCCCACAGTGATGTCAGCCATCGCTGTTCTCCCTTTGACCCTGACCCACAAGCTTTCTGTTGAGTCATCACCTATCCCCAGACAGAGTTCCATACTCTCCAACCTATCATTGACATGAATAGCTACACTCCCTCCTCATCTGCCCAGTCTGTCTTTTCTAAAGTGCCTATAACCTTCCATTCCAACACTTCAGTCATAGGAGCCATCCCACTATGTTCTGTGATTCTAACAGTGTCATATGCCCATAGATGTGTACACATCTCTTATTCCTCTTGTTTATCCCCATACTACAGGCATTCGTAGAGGTATCTAAGTCAAGCTCTGAATGAAGCCAACTCATTGGCTGGAGCAGCTGCAGCAGCTCTGCACCGCTCTGAGCATTCATCACAGGTGCTGGCAACTGACTGTCAGTGTTGGGATGGATCAGTGCCCCTCTCCCCCAACAAATCTAGTTTAAAGCTACCTTGACCAGCTTGGCAAGTCTCCAACCAAAGCAGCTCTTCTCCTTCTTTGTCAGACCAGCTCCACCAGCCTCCAGTAGATCTGGCCTCCCAAAGCAAGTCCCATGGTCTAAATAACCAAACCCCTGACTATGGCATCACCCTTCTAACCATTTATTAACCTGCCAGATCCACCTGGCCTTTTCAAGGTCCTCCTTTTTGACTTGGAGGGTCAATGAAAAGACTATCTGAGCTCCAGAGCCTCTAACCACCTCTCCCAGGGCTCTATAGTCCTTCTTAATGCTTTCCAGACTACTGCTGTCTATATCACTGGCACCCATATGGACCACTAGCAGTGGGTAATAGTCAGCAGGACTTACTAGACCAGGCACCCTCTCAACAATATCCCTGATCCAAGCCCCTAGTAAGTAACACACCTCCCTTGAGATTGGGTCAGGCTGGCAGATGGGTGCCTCTGTGCATTTCAAAGTATAGTCATCTAATAGTATGATGTGCCACTTTTTCCTTTAGGCACTAGTAGTTATCCTCTTTACTGGTGCAGCAACTTGTTGTAATCCTCTTTACTGGTGCAGCAACTTGTTGGTCCTTTGGTGTGGTGGGTGTTTTCTTGTTAGCCCCCTGCACAGCTGTGAAGTGGTTGTGGGTGGGGAGGAAGCCTCTTGCTTTTAATTGTCTTCTTCCTCCTTTTTTTGGTGGTTTGATTTTTTGGTTTTTTGGTTCTTTTGGTTTTTTTACTAGCTCCCAGCTTCCTGCACTAATGCCCTCCTTCTTTTCTATTTGTGTTAGAGTGGATGCTTGTAGCCCCTGCACAGTTTGGGCTTGGAGCAAGCAGTCTAGCTCCCTCTCAGCTTCCCTGATATCTCTTCGTCTAGTGACAGTCTCCTGCAGCTCAGCCACCTGCTGCAGAAGTCCTCCACCAGCGCACACTGAGTGCCACTCTGTCCAATATTCACCTTTGCCTCAAGAGACATGTCAAAACCATTTTGTGTTGTCGTGGTTCCTAAACACAATAAAATACACTTTATGTCAGAGATTAAAGAGAACAATACACATTTTTATTTGAATATGTCACTGCACAATGACAAATAAAAGCATTTTATGTAGTAAATTTTAAATTGCTTCTTCTGCACTGAGAATTTAATATCAAAATACTTTTTCTAAAGACTGATGTTTCTTATAATATGTCCTGGACTATTTGCTTCTTAGAAGGAAGCAAGAAGTGCATTTTAAAAAAAATAGAAAGCAAAGATAAAGCTCTGGCCTACATTAAAAAGTTCATTACTGTTTTGTATTTTTAAGTCATTATTATCATCATGGAGTTGTATGAAAAAAAATGGAAATTCCATTGACACTTCATAACTGGCAAAATCGTCACTCAAGATAAACATTCAAATTTCAGCATAATCAAGAAATACTGTTTCACCATGATCCTGAAAACAAGCCAAAAGATAACCTGACTTTCAGCATCAAAGACCAGGTCATGGCTATTCATATACGGAACCTATATATCACCATTGACTCAAATTAACCATTTGTTTTCTCCTAATACTTTTTTCATAAGTAACACCAAATCCATATTTGCATCAAGGACACATCTGTGTTCTCATTAATCACATTTATCACTAGTCAATCAACTGATTACACCTCTCACAGACATGAGTTAAATTTAGAACAGTCTTCTATCTATAAACTGTGTTGTTATAATATCAGGTGCAGGGTCCAGAACCTTCATGACACAAGGCTACAAGCCCTCACACAATTCCATGAGAAAATCCTACTCCACAGTTATCTATTCCTGAGACAGCTATTTAAAACCACCTCAATTAGGTCTACATAAGGTAGTGATATAAAAACATGCATAATAATATAAATAAATATACATAATATACATAAGTCTAAATAATATACATAAACTGGTGAAAATGGTGAATTCACTGCTTTAATCAGCATTTTACCATACTTCAGAGAACACGTACACGTACACAACAAAGCCAGGCTGGACTGAGCAACCTTTTCTAGTGGAAGGCCTTCCTGTCCATAGCAGAAGGGTTGGAACTGGATGAACTTTAAGGTCCCTTGCAATCCAAACCATTCTCTGATTCTATGATTCTATCCTGCAGTCTTCCATCTAATTCAATATCCAATTCTCTACAACTGTATAAATGTGCAAAAAACTGACTTATGGGCATAAAGTGAACACATGAAGAAGATCAGTCACAATCAATTTCCATTGTAACATGAAAGAAATCAGCAGATAGATACATTTTGGTAAAGCTAAAACCTATACTTGAATCACAAATACAATAACTTCACAGTACTCTCTTATTAGGAACTCAGATGCAATATTTTAATTTTAAATGAAAAAGCATTAGGGCCAGTCTCTGTTATGAGGAAGTATTGACCTTGGATATTCCTGGATGTTGAGAACATTTTCACATTAAAAATTTCTGTGTTCCACTGAAGTTAAAGTTTTTCATTCCAAGACACTTGCTGAGTAAAGAGGCATTTTTCTTCATTTTCTGTTTAACAGAAATTAGAACAGACAAATTGTTATCATTAATTAAATCTAAGATTTAAAGTATCTTAGATGTGACAAAAATAACATTCTGACTGCATTAATCCTGGTACTCTTTTTGTTATTTTTTCAAAAGCCTCAGAAAAGACGGCTGCCAAGGTGTACAAGTCTAATTTTGAGATAAAACTTGGTACTCTTGTACCATTTTAGGCATCTGTGAAAATGAAAAAATAGAAAACAGTAAAAACATGAGTAATAACTTCTTTCCCTTTGTAGATGAAGGTTTAAGGATTAATGTTTGTTTTTAAAATATATGAACAAGGTAGGTAATGTAATAGGTATATAAACAGAGTTTCCTAGGTCAAAATTTTTATCTAATATCCACACAAGAAATAATACAGGATAAGACAGGGGATGGGGTGGAACCAAAATCAAAAAACAACCCATAAATAACTGTAAGTATAGACTTGTTTACAGATCTTTTCCTAGAAGATAACTTGACAATATTTATATTATTCAGGTATTCCATCAGCAGGGGGTAATGGAAAGGGAAAAATGTTGGCTTTGTTTAAGCTATAAGCATAAACTATACTAGCTGGTGCAGTCTGTTGGGAACTGGTATGTGGGTCAGCACATTGCATAATCAGCACTTCTCTTCTTCAACAGATCCACCTGCCTGAGTAAACAGACAATATGGGGCCCCAGTGTAGCAAATTGTATTATTAAAGAGACAGATTTCTAAATTTGTGGCCTACTTAGTTTTTTTATTCGAGATAACATTACTCCTCCTTGAATAAAAGTATTTTTCTTAATTAGTTCAGTGACCTCATAGGTTCTGTAACAGTAGTATAAAGGCAAAAAATAACCTTGCTAATATGTCTATAGTGCAGAAAAATATCTATAAACAGAGTATTAGTTTTATTTACCTGGATATTGCTTTCTACCGAGGTAATCGATAACTATTTTATTCTCCTAAACACAATCTGGAACAGATCTTGAAAGCTTAGCTAAAAGTTCTTTTACACAGCAAGCTTTCTAGTAACCTTGACTATATCATGAGTTTAGCTTACTATATAGATGATACAAACACCTGAGATGTGACCCATGTTAACATGCTGTAAATAATTATGCATTTAGATTTCCAGTTCTGTCTTGGATTTCATGGGAATCAACTCTTCTTCATCAGAAAAGACAGGCCTATCAAAAACAGAGAACCACACCAAAATAAAAACAAAAACAAAACACATGCAGTCACAGCAATTGGAAGCAGATGGGATAAGCTAAATACAGCATAAGCATAAATGAAAACTAAAGGACTGCATGAAAATCTGAAAGTCAAAGCTTGTCTCTTTGGAATAAGCTGCTGTGGGTTGGCCTTCAATGAAAGCTCTTGATGTTTAGAAGGGTAGTTCAAGATCTATGTCTTGTGAATTAATCAGCATATTCATATTTTGGAAAGGTTAGAAAAGGCATAATGTCGGCTGAACATTAATTTCTGGAAAAAAAGTCACGGCTTCTTCCAGGGAAATGAACTGTTTCATATTGAAACAAAATGCATTTTAAATGTTGATTAACAATTTAGAAGCTATTGAAAATATTCCAGCAGTATTTGTGTTTTTCATATAATTTCTTTTTTTTCTTGTTTGAATTTGAATGCCTAAAATCCATGTTGATTGATGCTGTAAATATTCAATAGAGAATGCAACAAAAAAAAAAGTTCCTCTGTGATACTATACTACATAATTTTAACTAAATAACAAATATTAATTGCCAGTTTTCTGGAGGTAATTTAGAAAGGCAGCATATATATATATAATATACATATAATACATAGACTTTATGCTTCCTTTTCTGAAGAGTTACAGAAAAATTGTTTTCCTTAGATTATGCTCTCACACACAAAAACTATGTATCTCTGGATTCATTATATGCTAAGATTGCTGGGCTTTTTAAACCCAAAACATCAACAAGTAAATTCTTATTATATCTGACAAATAAATTCAATCAAAGATGGCATTTAGGTGGGGGTTTTTATTACTGAGAGCTGGAGATCCACAAATCAGAAACAAGTGTTAGTAAACTGCACTACAAAGATGTATCCCCTCAAAGAACTGGAACTGGATAGGAAACTCTGCACATATCCCTTCCACTTTTTGTCCTTTATTTTAAAACCTAGCGTTGGTGTCTATTCAGAAAATAAATTTGTAGGTTTTCAGATATTTCCTTATATTGCTACTGTAAGAAACAAGCTACTGGCCTAAATGCACTGCAGCTTTCATCTGGTATAACAATTCCAATCTTTCTTGGAAAATTTCACTGAAAAGCTTGTCTAGCTGGATTTGTTCTGAGCACTCCTTAGATCAAGATCCAAATAAATTTTAGTCTAACTGCTCTTCTTTATTAGAGTGTCTGCCTGTCCAGGCAAGGACCCATCTCTACCTACAGCAGTTCACAAAGAGAACAAGTACAAGCCCTAGCAAAAGTCAATGAGAAATAAATATAGTCTTGAGAAGATTCAGGGGCAGACTTTGATATTCAGTTTAGGAACAAAAATCTAAAACCCCCCAAAATTTTAATTGCACTAATATTAAATTTTCTAAATCCATATTTGAAAATTTATGTTCTTCCACTTTGTTAACTTTAACAAATTTTCTGTTTGGATAGAAGTCCAAAAGCAAAATTCCCATTTTGTGAGGATAGTATTCTTATTTACTAGTTATGTCTACTGGGAGAGAATATATTAATCATTTTAAATACATTGATAGTCTTCGTTTGAACTATCTTTTACTACATTCTAATTGTTTATCACTGTGCACATTAATATGTTCAGATAACTTATCAATAAATTATGTATGAAATATCATTTTTAAAAGAAAAAATGTAAGATTGTATCTTTAAGAAATCCAAGATCTTTTCAAATTTTAATTGACACTATTAAAGAACATGGAGTGAGTACACAGGGAACCAGTGTTTCTCACTTGTGCTCTGCTCTGTGACTTTTATGTAACTGATTGATAGACAACTCTTAAAAGGATGTGCAGTGCCCACAGAACTATTGAAGGTCTTACGTATCTGAGTATGTATTTTTACCAAAGGATAAACTTCATAGTTTGAACTAACAAGACAGATCAAGTAATAAGTGCTTCATTGAATAAAAACCTGTGGAGTATGATAAAATTAATTCAAATCTTCATTATTTGGGCCATACCCTGCCAAACTTTAGCAGTAACTCTCTGGCAAGCTCCAAGAAAAGTAATTCAAATATAGCTTTAAGGGAGCGAAAACTGAATTGGTAGAAAGTCTTAAACATACACAGTTAGGTTTGCAGTAATTGGCTAAAATTGTGATATATTTGTAGATAACAAGAAAACACGTAGAAGAAAAAAGCAAAGAGTCTTGAAGTCTTGGAATTTCATGATCTCTTAGTGTCAATGAAACTTTAAAATCACTACTCATGTTTGTTATTAGTAGGATTACAATGAAAATTCAATGAAGTTCACACAAAAGCAGCAAGAATTATCGAAATTTTTCAGTGAGGTAGAAAGAGCTAATAATAAAAAGATTTGGTTTTGGAAAGGTAAGTTGTATATCAAAAAATTAGTTGATGTGAAAACATAAGTTTATTGTTCTATAAATAATTCCATTGAGTGAAATAAGACTAGAAAAAGGAATATCAAGGAGAATATCTTTTAGTAAAAATCTAATATTTTTCTAAAGACTTAGGGAATTTATGACATTATGTATAAGTGATGACAAAAAAAAAAAAAAAAAAAGACAAGATCTGGATTAATGAGAAAATGGACAAAGCACAAAACCAGCTTCTGTGTAGAATAAGTCTGTTGTGATGAAGAGTAAAATTAAATGCTAGTTTGTCTATTTTCACCTGAAATGTATAGGAGAAAATGAAGTTTTTACATATTCTGGCTGATATTTACAAAAATCCATCCCTTTTCTCTATTCTGTCGTTGTCCGACTCTCCAGTATAGCACTACATAAGTTTAATTGGCATGAAAAAGAAAAAAGAAACAAACATATATATGTACACACACATTCAACAGAAAAATTCGAGATTAAATGAAAGAAAAAAATCAAAAAGGTATGAGGAACCTGTAAAGGATATACTTCAAGTTAAAATATACAGTGTTTCACTAAAATCCTGAAGGTACTTCAAATAATTAGCTTGTACTCAGAAGAAAATTAAACTTTTTTGTGCCTTCCTCTTCTTAAAATTATTTCACCTTCAAGTTCATACATTTTATTTGTTTATCTGTTTTTTCTCTTTTGTGTGTCTCTTCCCAATTTATGCAAAATCTTGCAGTGGGTTGAAAGAAGGCAGCTCTGTCAGGCCTAAATTTTCTTTTGAAACATAGAAACATGTTGTCAGCATGACTTCTGAACTTTAGCTATTCTGTACTCAACATGGCTGCAGTTCTGTTTTCAAGGAAGCATTGCCAAGATATCCTATTTCTTCTGAAGTAGCTTGATTCAGCAGTGTAGAAATCTGCCACAGCATCCAGACAACAAGCAAGGCTTCGCAGTCCTTCACTAACTCAGTGCTTTTACTGGAATAGGAAGCATAAACACCCAATCATCTTATGCAAAAGTTTTGTGACAGAAATTTCATACTTAAAGGTTTGTTAGATCTCAAATGCTAATTAATCCATAGTGTTCCAGACACTTTTACACTTAGGAAGTATAGGAAGGACACCAGCTCTGCATATCCTTTTATCCCTTTCCCCGGAGGAAAGTGAATAGGAGAACAAGATGTGTAAAAAAATCCTTCAATCCTAGAGCGAATTACAGCCTAAATCAGTAACAAGAATTTTGTGATTATTCACTTCATTGTGGTATCTATCCATGCTATGTAAACATATACTGAATTCAACTGAGAGAGCTCACTTGACATTTTGGTTTAAATTTAATTGTCATTACAATGAACACCATAACCTACCAGGTTTGCAGCATTGACTTGATCTTCATTATTTTCTCAAGTTGAAACAAGATTTTTTTTATTTTTTTAAATGTACTGTGAGTCATAAAGGATTTCTTTGGGGAATAGTATGCAATGAGCATATCTCTTGAATAATTTATCCTATTTCTATTGTTTTATATTGTTTCAGTATCCTATAATAAGCTTTTCCTTGTCTTATTAAAAAAAAAAAAAAAAGGAACAAACATACAATAAATCAGATAGTTTTACTCTTTTCTTTTTTTTTTAATTAGTTTATCAAAAGCCCTCCCTTAGTAAAACTGGTATAATTTAAAAATCAGAGCTCTAAAAATAGTGTCTTAATTTTGATGTGCAATAATAATATTCCTAATATTCTTCGACCAGTACAGAAGATGAACAGAAAATCAGAAAGATCTACAGAAGGCAAGCAAAATATGAAAATACAAATTCTGGACAACAACAAAATGCTAAGAAACTATTATATATGATTTTCCAAGTTTTAGTTTCTTACTGGAATTAGTGAGAACAACACAAGACTTTCTTATTCTTCAACAGTTACGAAAACTGTGATGTTCGTTCCTACTTTGAATGTACACATTGGAAAGAATATTTTCCTGGTGCAAATAGACTTACAAAGACTGTATAAGCCTGCTAAATTATTGATTTTATTAAGAATCTGCTGCCTATTGAAATTCTATTTCATACATATTATAAATTATCTTAAATAGTATTTTTCAATAACGAATTGCTGTTTATGTTAAAAAGCACAAATTTGAGGGAAATAAATAAGCATGTAGTCTTAAAAATAAGTGTAGGAAACTATTTCCTTAAAACTAGCCCTTAATTAGATGATTGTTTTTATTCTTTAATGTGCTCTTTAATTCTTTCGTATCTAAATCTATAATTCTTTTTCCTATCAAAGAAAGGCAACCATCCTAATCATGATCACTATAATACAATACTGAAGACACTAAAATCCTTGCTAAAATATGCACTTGCAAAAAACTTTTAAAAGAGTAGAAACTCTCTCCCAGCTTCAGCATTTAAACAGACTGTGTGACTGTTTTTAAACTTCATTCATGCCCTGAGCTCTGTGCCTCCTGGACTATTTGGCCGATATCTGATTTGTGGTATTTCTCACTATGCTATGTATATATGAACGACTAGTACTCTTATTCTAGATCTTCTGGTCATTCTTCTTTTTGTGATAAACAGGCAAACAGTTTGCCTTCCCTTTTATAACAATAGAGGATTTAACAATTTACAAATGGCAGAAAGTTAATATAATACTGTGTGTTCCTTTTTACTAGTTTTTTATTTTAAAGTATTCTATCACACAAGGAGGAATTAGATTAGTAAGTGCTCAATACCCTTTTCTTTCTGGATTGTTTAACAAATGCTATTATGTCTGATATGTTCTTAGGGGTTTTCAAGACCTGAAAATAATATGGTCTAACCTCATACCTGACCCTTCTTTGATCAGAAGGTTGGACTAGGGACCTGCTGAGGTCCCTTTCAATGCAAATTACCCTATGATCCTATTGGTACTAGCAGGTCAAGCTTTCTAGCTGTTTTAGCTTAGTGATACTTGAGGTCCCGGAAATATTCTGTCTTTTCTCTCATCACTGTAACTTGTTATAGCAATCACTCGTATCTTTATGAATGATAGACTTGCCATCTCTTCACTCTTCCCCTCTCTCTCTTGCCCTCTGTTTTTTTCTTCTCTGATTGATTCAATGCTCAAGGAACAGAGACTGCAGGATTTTCTTTTTAAAAAAACTACAAACATCAAAACACAACAATGAAAAATAAGTAAAAAACAAGATCCCCACATATTCAGACACTGTTCTAAAGCAAACCCCTTGCTGTACAGACCCACAGCTCAGTTTTGTAATCACATGTTGTTCTGGAAGTGTGGTCCTTACTTTCTCAGGCAAACTGCCAAATTCTGCTGTGGTGATAGAAAATAAAGTGACAATAAACTGAAGCTGTTCAACATAATTCTTCCTGCAACATTCTGTCAACTTGGATATAAGCAGAAGCCTCTAAAAATGCAGACTAGAAGGGTTGGTTGGGTTTGTTTTCCTTTTATCCTAGACACAGAAGGTGAAAAATATATATTTCTTCTTTAAAAGAGTGTGCACTAAATATATCTTCATGCTTTTGACCTTCTACACATGGACAGTTTATACTCATATAGAGTAAATGAATAACGATAAAATTTCAAATGCTATATACCTTTCTCTGGATACTACATTTAAAGTTATTAACTACAAAGAAAAGGGTTAATTTAGGGCATTTGCATTCATAGTATGGAAAATAAATTAGCTGGTGTTTCTATCTTTAAGATTTCCCCCTAGAATTCCTAATATGTTCAAAAATAATTTCACTCCAGTGTATTAGATAATAGAATATAATTGCATTTTTAAATATATCTGTAACCCAGATTTCATTACACAGTATAAAGTTGTTTAAAATTCTGATTATATGAAAATATGTTTTTAGGCAATTTTTCCATTAACATAATGGAAGCTAATAAGATCCAGCTTTTTTATTGTATAAAAAAAATCTACTTGGTATGATATCTGTATTATAACAAAATTACCAATTTCTAAGACACACTTCTTTTAATGCTAATCTTATAATTAAAAAGAACAGAAAACACCTGACCTGTGATCACTTTGGCGAATAAATAGGCATTTATACTAATGTTAACAACATTCATTTTTAATGGATGAAATATTTATTAAAATTGAATTAATCTAAATGTCAGAAAGTGTACAGAACACTGAACACTTTGATAAGTCCAGTGAATTTTCCTGCAGATTAATATTTGTCCTCCGTAAATATTTGAAAGTTGAATAATCTTAATCCAAGGATTTAATGTTGTGCATCTAGGTCTGTAAGTGAGGCAGTAAACATGGACCTGCACTTTTAGGCAGTGATCATAGAATTATAGAACGGCTAGAGTGGAAAGGACCTTAAGATCACCTAGTTCCAACCCCCGGCCATAGGCAGGGGCAACCCCCACTAAAACAACAAACCATGTCACCCAAGACTCCGTCCAACCTGGCCTTGAACACCGTCAGGGATGGAGCATTCACAATTTCTTTGGGTAACCCATTCCAGTGCCTCACCACCCTCACTGTAAAGAACGTCTTCCTTACATCTAACCTAAACTTCCCCAGTTTAAGTTTGGACCCGTTACCTCTTGTCCTATCACCACACTCCCTAATGAAGAGTCCCTCTCTTTCAAACATCTACCCTGTGATGAACAGACTCATGCCCAGTGATATTTTTCGCTCCCTTACTATGGCAGTGGCTTAGCTGATTAGTTGAAATACACCTATCCAAGAAATATATAGTCATTGAAATTAATAATTTAATTTCTACATGGTAAATTTCAATGAATGAACATGGTATTAGACAATTAGTAGCATGACTATCGAAGTTTATACTTCTGAGGCACCAGAACAGTTCTGACAAAATGTTAAAATATTACTATTGTGATAAGAACTTTTAAATCTTTCTGCTTTGCAGCTGAATGGAAAAGAAGAAGGTGAATAAAAAAGGTGTGAGAGGTGAGAAAGAAAGAAGAAAAACCCAACCAACCAGCTCCTGCACCCCCCTCCAAAAAAAAAAACCCAACAAAAACCCCCTGTTTTTTAAAATTAGCTGTTCAATGCATATAGTTTTCCAGACACCCAACTCAAAGGATCTTTTCTCACTGGCTTACACAAGTGTGTCATGCCTTTAAATCTATGGAAAACAGATACCAAAAATGCTCCTAAGACAAGGTCAACTTTTACTCACACAATAGCTACCTGGTATCTGATGTTTGTTTGCTCTCCCTGCATGTTAATGTTGTGAAAGTACCAGTACTGCAGAACTCATTTACATCTTTCCAGTTTTGACTAGAAGTCACTTTTTGGTTTTCAAACCTACTTGGTCTTTTCTTGAACAGAAGCTGCTGGGGTTTGAGAACACATTCTTCTCCTAGGAATAGAAATAAGGGATAGTATCTTTAAAGGAAGTTACTTCCGCTACTTAATTGATAGTTATTATGATGATATGACTTAATGGGAAAAATGTACTGTATCAAGCCTTATATATGCCTGCTTGGCAGGTTCCTGTGAATGCCATCTGCATATTAATTAGGGCACAGCATTCACCTTGGTTTAATATTCTTCTTTTAAAGAAAATGAATGACAGGAACTGAATGTGAGAACAGTTGTAAGTTATTCAGAGCAAAACTACAAAAACTTGCTCTAGACCTGGCAGGGCTATATTAACTAATTACAAGAGTGAGAAAACTGTAAAAGAACAGATTAGTTAACCTCTTGTTGCAGACTACTTTGTCCAAATCAAGATAAGTTCTCAGGCAGTTTTTTTCAAGGAGAATTCAAGGAGGGAGAGAATCAAGATATAGGTAGTAGGTGCATTCAAGCAAAACAGTTTCTGGGGTTTAGGGGATTTTTAGCTTTCTGCTTGTTGAAGCACTGTGGCAGTTGATTTGCCTCTGCAGATGTTTAGCAGTCACAAGAAATCAAATTATTTTCAAGAAGAGAGCAAAGAAAGCTTTCACAGAAGAAGGAATTGAGAGGTGAAACATGTTTGTGAACATGAAGGGTTCAGGAGTCCGCAGGGAAATGAGTTTGAAATCACAAATACCATTGATGTAACTCCAATTCTTGTAGGAAGTGTTCTGAAAGTTGCCAAATGCATTAGAAACAAATACAGCATTTATACTGAGATTTTTACCTTCTCCAGTAAAAACAAGCTACTGAAATGACAGAGAAAGTGTCTTTCACTAGATATTAAAAGCAAGGTGACAAACTGAGGACTGTTTAGAGAGGAGATAGTTTTTTAGAAAAGTATTTCTCTATGACCTCTACACTTTTCAACTCTGCAGACATCAGCCTGTGAAAAAAAATGCAGTGTTATTTTTGCATTTATAAGAACTGAGGCCATAACACATCTGCTGTCTGACAAACTCATGGCTTCTTTATTTAACTGAAAATAATCAGTCTTTCTCACAGTCCTTCTTCATTTCAATATATTTTACTTTAGAGATTAACATCTTGGGATGCTAAACATGAAAGTATTTCTGCATACATTTCTCCTAAGCATCAGCAACAGATTGTCTCAGCTACTCACAGGTAGGTTAAGAAACGACAAAGTAGTCCTAGACATGCAAGAAGTGCCACTGTAAATTTTTTTTCTCTCATACGTTAAATATAGAAGTGGTCACCTTTGTTTCTACAAGAATTGTACTTCAATTTATAGTCATGTAGAAAAAACGGTGCAGTGCAAATACCAGTTTTCCAAATTCTAACATATCAGACATGTACAAGAAAACATATAAAGCCTCCATGAGAAAGAGATATATACTATAATTAATATGGCATTGTATATCTGAAACAAAACACACACACACACAAAAAAAGTATGAGAGGAGGAACACCTTTACCTTGTAAGTTGTAGGTACAGGAAAATTGACTAGGAATAATTCTTTACAGTTATATAGTTTTAAAATTCTCATTGATTATTCTTTAACTTCTAAGAGACAAAATTCATGTGGATGGAATTATTTTATGTTCCTCATTTAAAAATTCTCACATTCAAAATATTTTCACATTTTTTTATTTTCATTTTACAGAATGGCATTTTTCCCATAGTATTTTTTTCCCTAAAATAAGTAATATATTATTTAAGATTTAAAGGATGTCCAGAGTCTAAATGAAGCTTAAAAATCTGATTTTCAAATAATGATCTTGATGTGAAAATTCTTACAAAGACATAAAGTACATCCAGTAGATACTTGTTGCTCTCTTCAATATAGAAATCTGGCAAAACCTGCCTTATTTCTTGTGCCTTTGATAACAAAGCAGAACACTACAGTTTGGAAAACTCCTAAGACTTCAGTGATCACTTAGTAGGTAAGTTGGGTGGATGACATCAGGCAAAGAGTTGTGGTCAACGGCTCACTGACCAAGTACAGATCAGTGACCAGTAGTGTTCCTCAGCGGTCTGTGTTGGAACTGCTGCTGTTCAACATCTCTGTCAGGAACACAAACAGATTGATTGAGTGCACCCTGAGCAAGTTTGCCAGTGATGCCAAGCTGTGTGGTGCAGCCAACACGCTGAAGAGAAGGGATGCTATCCAGAGGGACCTTGACAGGCTTATGAGGCGAGTCAGTGCAAACCTCATGAAGTTCAAAAAAGCCAAGCGTTAGGTCCTGCACCTGGGTCAGTATGGTGGGCTGAAAGACACGGACTCAGCGTATGCTCAAGCCAAATCAAGCCAAGCCAAATCCGTTTATTTCTCTCAATGCCTTGTTTTTATAGTTACATTTCAGGAACTTGACTATGCAACCAAACAGGATGTTTAGGCACACAGCAAATACTCTCTTAAACATACGAATGCTGCCCCAGTGTTCCGGGACAAGGGGTGATATGACCTTATCATGGTTTAAGCCCAGCTGGTAACTCAGAACCACTCAGCCGCTTGCTAACTCCTCCTTTACTTCCTCCCCCCACTCCCAGAGGGATGGGGAGGAGAATCAGAGGAATGTAACTCCCACGGGTTGAGATAACAGCACTCCAGTAACTAAGGTATAATACAAAATCACTACTATGACCACTAATAGTAATAATGATAAGGGAAATAACAAAGGGAGAGGATACAACTGCTCACCACCTGCCAATCGATACCCAGCCTGACCCGAGCAGCGATCTGGGCCTTCCGGGTAACTC
>NW_009927814.1:0-4160 GCF_000696875.1 Nestor notabilis | reverse complement strand
AAAGTCAAAACCCCAGCACTGCACCAGCTACTAAGGAGGAGAAAAAAATGACTGCTGTAGCTGAACCCAGGACAACCTGTTCTAGTGTTCCATAAACAAGTCATAAACTGACCACCACTATCACACATTCCTGTTTCACACCCACACACAAGCTGTGCTTTGAACTCCTGAGATAGGCTGGTCAAGACCTGTCAAGGCACTATTTATGCTTTTGTTTGCTTCTTGCTAAAGCTTTTAAAGATACAGTTACATTCTTTGAGTCGTGCAATGTTTTGCAAAATCTCACCACAGACTGATAGCAGCTGGATAGAGAATGGATTGGAACAGCCCTAAGGAGAAGGACTGGGGGGTATTGGTTGATGAGAAGTTCAACACGAGCCGGCAGCATACTCTTGCAGCTCAGAAAACCAACCAACAGAAGAGGGACGTGGAGCTGCTAGAGCAAGTTCAGAGGAGGGCCACAAAGATGATCAGAGGACTGGAGCACCTCCCCTATGAAGACAGGCTGAGTTGGATTTATTCAGCCTGGGAAAGAGAAGACTCTAGGGACACCTTAGAGCAGCTTCCAGTACCTAAAAGGGGGGCTACAAGAAATCCGGAGAGGGACTTTTGAGAAGGCCATGTAGTGACAGGACAAGGGGGAATGGTTTTAAGCTGGCAGAGGGGAGATTTAGGTTAGACATTAGGAAAAAATTCTTCACTGTGAGGGTGGTGAGACACTGGAAAAGTTTGCCCAGAAAAGCTGTGGCTGTCCCATTCCTGGAAGTGTTCAAGGCCAGGTTAGACAGGGCTTTGAGTAGCTTGGTGTAGTGGAAGGTGTCCCTGCCCATGTCAGGGGGGTTGGAACTAGATGATCTTTAATGTCTCTTCCAACCCAACCTTGAGTCCGTGACTCTATAACTTACGTAATTTATGCAAGGTTTCCGAGAGTATTAGATGAAGGGGCAATGGCAGTGTCACAAAAGAAATGTTTGACATCATCTTCTAAAATTACTGTGTTGTTACATCTCAAAAGAAAATCACAAATGGATCCTCTCCAGCCCTTTCAGAATGCATAGCACCTGTCAGCTCAACAGATAAGGCTTTTATCATTTATTTGACATACATTTTGTTTTCCTCTAATCCATATACTGAATTACATTTCTGAGCTCATTTTTAAAAATAAAGTTTTATGGAATATAATAACATTCTATAATTTTTCATAAGGCAAATTGGGACACAGCGTACAAGTAGCCATATTAAGTACCACTTAAAAGCAGCATCCAATTCCTTATTCATTTCTATGGGTTTTATTCTTTAAACGCACCTTTCTTCTTCAGGCTGTCATGTCAAAAGGAACATAGAAATATATACTGCAGAGGAGCAGGTCAAGTTACCTCTCTTTGACCCTAATCCTGCAGTAACTTTCCAAACACATGCAAAATATTCACATTGTCAACACAGTGCTGATATGTATATTCTTACACTCCAGTGTAGCATCTAGCGCACATCACATTGGTTTTTTGCTTACTGGTCAAGGTCTGAAGGATACAGATAGTCAAATGATTTCTGGGTGCTCACAGACCTGCATATTCTTGGAATCTATGGGATTAGATTAAATAACCATAGACTGACAGAACATATTCTCTTCTTAAATGTGACAAAGAAAAAAACCTTAAAAAATCTAGGCTAATTTTTTTCCATTTAAATTCCTCTGCAGTAAGAAAATCTCTATTAACAGGGGATCCAGATTTAAATCATCACTCTTCTAAATAGGACACTAATAATTCATTTTAACCCTTCCCCACCCAGTCCAGTAATGTATGTAATGATTGCCCTTGTGCACCTTGACTGGTGCACTGTAAGTGTATCCTTAAGAATTTCCCATAGCTTTTTCTAGTTGAAGTCTACACTGCAGCCTTTTCTCTTTTCTCACTACCAAGAAAGGAGGGTTTTTTTAAATGGCACAGTGAAACTCTCTGATCCTTAAATTCTCTGCTGAAGGAATTTCCCCTCCCCCCCCCCAATATATATCACTGAATGATTCACTATTATTAGAAAATTATTCTTTAGTCAAAGTGACTTAGGTGATACCACAAAAAATTCATATTATTTTCAGTGTCTGCTGATATCTATTCACAATGGGGTTCTGATAATCCTATTAGTTTCATGTATCAAACAACAGAAACATTTATTGAAACAAAGGGCTTCTTGCCCTTCATCCCAGACTCCTCTATGCAATTCAGAAACATTTTGGATTATGTCTTAGTCACCTGAGATCAACAGTAGCCCTTGTCCTCAGTTAGAAAAATATTTTATTTTCTGCTTTGCTATTTTATGAAGTGTAATTAAACCAGCATGTGCTATTAGGTTTGCAATTGTTATTATAGAATTATGTCTGTCAGTAATATTAAAATTTTTTCCACTTAGTGACTAATATTAATATCCTGTATATGCATAATTCTTGGGCGACATATCTTTAAAGTTATTCTTAACATGTTTGCCCAGTTTTAACTAGCCCACATTTTACGATTTTCTTTTTCCCATCTCCAAAATCTGTGTATTGGAGTGGTCAGAAAAATTACCATTTTATTTTTATTGTTTTCAGTAGTGACAAAGACCCCAAATTTGTTTCAGGGAATGTTTAACCCTTTATTTATATGTTCTGCACAAAAATAAAAATACTACCAGAATAACAACTTCTTATCTGTAGGCAACAACAACTGGAAGGTGAAAATCAGTGTTGAAGAACAGACTAGTACACAGACTGGATCTGGATACTTTAATTAGAACAAGCCAAAACTACAAGCCAGATAATCAAAAGTATGCTCCAAATGGTGATCTGGGTAGGAAGTGTGCTACACCCAAAGAATGTTAAAAAAAGACTATAGGAAGAGCATCTTCTGAGGTCTCATCAAAGCCGCGGAGCAGAAAGGAGTGCTTCAACATTTTTAGACCAAGTCAGGAACAAAGCTTAGGTGGGCCCAAGAAAAACAAAAAAAAGGAGAAAAAAAACCAAAAAAACTCAGGAAAGCTCTGGGAACTGTAGAACATAAGAAAACCAGGAACCCATCCACTCTAGTAGTCCTATCAAGCCATACAGGCAAAACTAACTGGTAAGATTCTCTTGTGTTCCTCTAGAATGAAAAAGAAGTTGTTTACATAACCCTCCTAAATGAACGGGGCTTATCCTGACATCAGTCCTCAGATTGATTCTGGCCAAGCTGCAGAGACTGACTGCCCAAAAAAAACCTCCTTGGAGCAGGAAATGAGAACCGAAGGACATTAAGAATTAAATTTTTAGACATTAATCAGCTGGATTGCTGGTTTTGATCATATGTAGAAAAAGAAGGGCAGATCTGGTTTACTTCTCTCAGAGACTTATAATGAATTTGCAAGATACTTTAATTGAAACCTAACATTAGAAATAAGGTTAGCTGTGTCCAAAGTTACCATGTAGTCTGAGAAAAAATAAAGGTTGTTATAAGTAACTGTACATGGAATTATCAAAAATCTGATTGAACTCACAATAGAAAAAGACACTTTCATTTAAAATTACTTATATTTCACTTACACCGTTTTTGATATCTTTTTGTCAGTGGCAGAATATTCATTTCTGCAATCATAAATTCTTTTTACAATTTAGAGTAAAAAAAACCCAACCCTATTCACTTTTACTTTCTCTCCTGCAGAACACAACTGATCTGGAATTATGCTGAGAGGAATGAGATCAGATCAGAGCCTGCTATTCACTTTCTTGAGTTTCATCTCCTTCATTTAAAGTAGGAAGAAAATAATCCATTTCAAAGGCATAAGTAGTTGCATGACTGCACATATTTTTAATTTTGAGGGATTTGTAAAGAAATTAAATTTGCAACTCAAAAATATATCCATGCATTCGTGAAAGTAGAGCATGTTATTCATACTAGTGCAGAGAAAGAAGTTTAGATGTTATTCCTAAGCAAGAAGAATATGTAAGTGCCAAACAAAGTCTTTATCTGCTGTAAAACAGCAAACTTCTATTGAAGTCAAGCACACTACAAGTCATCAGCTTATATATCTACATAATTTGAATTATGTGAGCTTTGTCGTGGTTTAAGCCCAGCCGGCAACTTGGAACCACGCAGTCGCTCGCTCACACCCCCGCTTCTCCTTCCTCCCCCCGCTCCCGGAGGGTTGGG
>NW_009927813.1:26469-26996 GCF_000696875.1 Nestor notabilis | reverse complement strand
AATAATAATAATAATAATAAATAATCCTGGCAGGCTGGCCCTTGCTCTGTGACAATCCAGCCCCATCTCTACCCCTGTGCAGAGGTGGTGCAGTCAGGCATTCATTCCTCAGGTCAGCATCACCCAGCAGCGGGATGCAGCAGAGGGGCTAGGTGTCCCTCTCCCACCCCGCTATGCTCCCTGGCATCGGGGTGACCCCCCAGGCCTCCCTCAAAAGCATTTCCAGCCCCCATGAACGATCTTGCTCCTCTCCTGCAATGAGCAGAACTTGGGGCCGGGCTCAGCAGAGGGAGCCACAGACTGTGTCCTCAGGTCAGCATCACCCAGCAGCGGGATGCAGCAGAGGGGCTAGGTGTCCCTCTCCCACCCCGCTATGCTCCCTGGCATCGGGGTGACCCCCCAGGCCTCCCTCAAAAGCATTTCCAGCCCCCATGAACGATCTTGCTCCTCTCCTGCAATGAGCAGAACTTGGGGCCGGGCTCAGCAGAGGGAGCCACAGACTGTGCGTCCAGGACACGCGGCTGCAG
>NW_009927813.1:0-26434 GCF_000696875.1 Nestor notabilis | reverse complement strand
CTGACCTTGAGCATCACCCAGCCGCAGGCAGGACCTTTGCAAACCCCCTGCCAGCCATCCCCCCCATGCTGCTGCTGCTTCACTTAAAAACCTTTCCCATCCTTCTCTTTCCTCCAGCTGTACCAGCTCCTTGCAATAATGCCCATTCCCCTCCCAGTTTATCTCCCCAGGTGATGAGCAAAGACTAGGGAAAAGACTAGAGGAGAGGAGCACAGACTTGAGGTGCCCTGGGCTGGCACCCCCAGAGCTGCACAGATTCAGGTCCCCATAGGAAGAATTTACATGGCACTAAGGGCTGTCACCCTGCACCACTTTAAAAAC
Organism: Nestor notabilis; assembly: GCF_000696875.1. Lineage (NCBI taxonomy): Eukaryota > Metazoa > Chordata > Aves > Psittaciformes > Psittacidae > Nestor > Nestor notabilis. The sequence goes on along the minus strand of NW_009927813.1, from coordinate 26,113 downwards.
AGATCCTAAATGCATCACACGGTTATGTTAGGAAGGTGACACCACTGGGGCAGATGTTTGTGTTTTCCAATAATTAATGTCACATAATTAATGGTGTGTCCATAATAATTAACGGCCACACCACTTGTGGCATTTCTGGCTAGAGCACAAAATGCACACAGTAAGTACAAATAATAGGTAAAACCGTATCTACCATGTTTTACCATAAAGACACCCCTCAACCACTTGCTGGCTAATCTGCTCATAATAATATTGCTAATCCTGGATGTGGATACCATTAATTATATGGGAAAAATAGGTTTTCCCTTTTTCCTGTGCATTGATGTGCTGCAGCCGTTCCTGCAGGTGCCTGGCAGGTCAGTGCATGGACATGGGGACTAAAGAGCTGCCACTTGTACAGTTAGATACGGCTTCTTGAGGGGAACAGTGAGTGCTGAGAGTGTACGGACACCCATGGCCAGGGCAGGAAAGAGCTGGGGCACAAATGCCTTCCAGTAGCACCCAGTAAAGAGTTCCCTAACTCATATGTGAAGGTTGGGTGAGGGCACCCACCCAGGAATTGCTCCCTTGGTGGCAATTGTACAGCCCAGGCAAAAGAAGCACCGTTGTGGTTTGCTTTAGTACTTTTAAAATAGTCTAGAGGCCTGTGCAGCTCAGTTAACCCCTCTTAGGGAGGATTTCTAACCTTTACTTTACTGTTGCCATCTCATTACGGAGCAGCAGAGCAAACAGGTAATGTGGTTCAGTCCACTCTGCCAAAAATGCCCCTACAAAGCCCCAATACTCAAAACACAGTACAAAGTTGTTCAAAAAAGGTAAATAAATTCTTTTTGATTATATTCTTTGGGTATCTTAGCAGAATTTCTTTGAATACTGTGATTTATTTGCTGTCCCTGTTAGCACAGCCCAAGACTTATAAAAAGAGCTTTAATGTTTTATATCCTCTTAATTTCTAAATCATAACTGCAACTTTAAATACAATTGGAAGGCAGAGCTTTTCACAAAGTTTATTTCCAGGAGCTGGCACAAGGGCTCAGCCAAAGCTCAAAGGACACAGCAGTTTGGGGGCTTTTTCTCAACACTGACAACTCGCTCGAGAGAGCAGGGCCAGGAACTAGAAGGCAGGTAATGAGCAATCTGAGTTCACTAAGCAGCTATGAGCTTACCCCAGTCCTACTCCAGCTTGCACTGTTGAGCACTCAGAGCTGCAGGCTGGCCATCTGTCAGTGCTTTCCCAGTGAGCTGGTACTTCCCAGGTTCCTCCTCCCTCCCTCTTTAAGGCCATGTTTCCATGAGCTCCCTTGGGAACAGGTTAGGTTGGGTTGGGCTGGCAGCTCTCACATCTTCAGGCAGCAGCATTCGTTTTTCATCACCTACCTGGCCAATTTTGTGTGCAAGAGGGTGCTTTGAAGAGATTCTGGGACTCTCCACAAAGATGCTCAGAAGGCTGGAGCACCTCTTCTACAGAGATGGGCTGAGAGAGCTGGGCTTGGTCAGCCTGGAGAAGAGAAGGCTCCAGGGAGACCTCAAAGTAGCCTTCCAGTGGCTAAAGGGGGCAACAAGAAATCTGGAGTGGAGCTTTTGACAAAGGGGAATGGCTTTAAACTGACAGAGGGAGGTGTAGATTAAATATCAGGAAGAAGCTCTCCCCTGTGAGGGTGCTGCGACCATGGCACAGAGTGCCCAGAGAAGCTGTGGCTGCCCCATCCCTGGCAGTGTTCAAGGCCAGGTTGGACACAGGGGCTTTGAGCAGCCTGCTCTAGTAGGTGTCCCTGCCTGTGGCAGGAAGATGGAATTAGATGATCCTTAAGGTCCCTTCCAACCCAAACCATTCTGTGATTCTGTGAACCTGCACCTAGAGGTGGAACCCAATGGGAGAGGACCAAACGGCCTGTGCCAGGGGCCTGACACAGGTCATACATGGCACAGGGACTCGCTGACTGGTCAATCCACACAGCACATGTGCAGGAGTAGATGGGAGACATCCAAAAGTAAACCACAGCGATGGTGGGGGGGAAAAAACCAAACAAAAAACCCACAAAGAAATGAATAAACAAAAAAACCCCACAAAACCCAAAACAAAAAAGGCTGTTTATATGGAGACTCCCGAGGAAAAAAACCCTTGAGAAGCCATGCATACCCCTGGAAAGCATCAGGGAATTAATAAAGCACATGATAAAGCAGGTGGGATCTTGGGAGATGTGGTAGGTTAGGGATGGGAGGATGTCACTTTACTTGCAGATTTTGGGTCTTTCACAGGTTTGGCTACTGCTCTCTTCTGTTTTGTTGAGGGTTTCTTTTTTTATTCGTTTGAGCTGCAAACACTTTCAAGCTGAATATTTTTTCACCTCAACAAAAAATGATTTTCCCATGATCACAAAACCAGGAAGGCTCCTTCCAACCCCACACCTAAAAAAACCCAATAAACAAACAAAACATAAAGACAAGGGGATAGAAAATGTCCTGCAAAAGCGCCCATTTTAACAAATAGGCCATTTCCCACGACAGTCTCTGGCTTCAATATACAACCATGAGAAAGAAGTAACTCAGCTTCACCACAAAGGCAATTCTTGACAATGCTCCTGGGGCTTCCCGGGAGGGTTATTTCCAAATAGGACAGACCATTTGGGAAAAAAGAAAACAAAATAATAAAACCCCACGCAGCTGGAGGCTTTCTGACTGGCACAGCATTCACCCACAAAGCTACGCTGTACCAGAACATTCCCATCCCTGCCTGCAGCCCAAAACCATTTCTGGTTGCCTGGTTCATCTTGTGCTTCAGCACAGAGAAGAGACTTAAGAATCACAGAATGGTTTGGGTTGGAAGGGACCCTAAGGATTATCCAGTTCCAACCCCCTGCTGTGGGCAGGGACACCTTCCACTAGAGCAGGTTGCTCCAAGCCCCTGTGTCCAACCTGGCCTTGAACACTGCCAGGGATGGGGCAGCCACAGCTTCTCTGGGCACCCTGTGCCAGCGCCTCAGCACCCTCACAGGGGAGAGCTTCTTCCCAATATCTAATCTAAATCTGCCCTCTGTCAGATTAAAGCTATTCCCCCTTGTCCTGTCCCTACAGGCCCTTGCCAAAAGTCCTTCTCCCGATTTCTTGTAGCGCTTTAGGTATTGGAAGACTGTTATAAGGTCCCCCTGGAGCCTTCTCTTCTCAAAAAGAAGCTGTGCTGGTTTTGGCTGGGATAGGGTTAATTTTCACACAGGCATTTAATGTCTTCCTTTTTTCTCTCCTTTTCTCATCCAAGCAGCAGGAAAGCCTGGGCCAATGCACCCTTCACAAGGGGTTGGCAGCTTGCAGCAGGTCACACTCCTCTGTTGGTGCAGTCACAGCTCCAGCCGCAGCACAGACACCATCCACCCCTTGGAAGTGCCTGGCAATAGAGAAGAGCAAACATTAAGTGCGAAAGAGCTGCAAAAGGACTTCCCTGGAGCATGCAGGCATGGTCTGCTTTCCTTCTGGTGGCTCTGCGTGCTGAGAAGTGACAGGGCAGCTGCATGCTGTCCATGTGTATACGAACATACCCAAGTGCAGCCTCTGCAGTTCCCCTTCCCTCAGCACTGCCCCTTGGCAAAGCTTTGGCTACGATGGTCCTTGGGAGCCTCAACGCTGTAAATTTTGCCTTTTTTTGCCCCTGTACTTCAGCAATATCTGCATCCTAAGAGGACAGCAGGAGTGCCTTTCAAACAGCTTCCCCACCCCAAAGGAGCAGTACAGCTTCTACTGGCACAGGTTGAGCTCGTTGCTGTGCATGGCACACAGTGGGGTAACCCAACCAAGACTTCAGCTTCAAGGTCTCTTGTCACACCTACATCTTGTCAATTGTTAGGATACATTTGTTCAGGTAGCTTGAACATCTGGCCAGGAACCAGTTATTTCCTCAGTAAAGTGTGATGAGGCATCCCGAATGGCTCAAGCAGCATACAAGAGGTCTGTAAGTTTATGTGAATCTCAATGCATGCAACAGCCACTCCAGAGCAGCCATTGCCACCTGCTGTCCTGCCCCACTGATCCCTCTGGCACCAAGGACCATAAAGAAAGATGATGACACCAGATCTTGAGGGGTTTTTTTGCTTCCAAAGTCAACAAATGGGGACTCATCTGGGAACAACAGCAACTACTGTCCCAGAAAAGCAACCCAACATCTCACCCCAGCCTTAGAGCACCTGCCAGTGAACAAACCCCCACCCAAGGAGACAGCTTGTGCCACTTCCTTATGAGATGTCCTCGCCTTCAAGTATGCTACCACTCCAAAGGATAATACTGTGCTTTAATATTTGAGAGACAACAGTTTTACATGGTACAACAGCAGGCTGTACATACTAGACATACATACACACCAGGTGTAGTTAAAGCTTGTGTATTTGAACAATGCTAATGTTCCAAAAAATGCACCAAGTCTTACAACAACAATGTGAGCAAAATCCAAGGCCACAAGTATAGAGAGGTATGTTTTAAGGGGTACAGGTCACATGGAAATAAAAAACAGTGGTGGTGCAATGCGAACTTTATCCTGAATAGAGATAAGTGGTTAAAACACAACCTTTCCCTTACCTCAGGAGCAAGACAGTGTTTTACAGAGACTTGATTTCCAAACTAAAGCAAGCAAAGAGATACAAATATACTAGTGTGTGCCCCTTTGGTCCTCAAATTCTCTTTCCTGTTGTTGAGTTAAAGAGAGAGTTTTACTCTGAACTTCAGGCAAGAAAGATTTAAGGCTTTTTCAGCTGGGTATTTGAAACATATACTGAACCAGAAAGTGGCAATATCTGCTCTCAACCATTTCAGGAAAACAAATACCATAGACTTAGTGTATTTTACAAATGTGCAAACACAGCTTGTTTACACTAGCAGACAAACACTGTTACAGCACTTAACTCTACAGAATCCAGAACAGAGGATATTATAAAAGATTTTTTCCAATAATACTGTGAAGGTCATCAGGGTGAAATTAGTGTAATTAAGCACATGAGGCTGTTGCTCTTGAGAGTTCTTTAGGCCCAATGGAAATTTGATCAGACATTATTTCCATTCCATTTCCAACACAGGTTGAAGCAAGAGGCAGGAATGTTGGTAAGATGGAGCTTGCCAGACCAGGAACTGTCTTTCAGGTTCACATACAGAACATCTTGGATTCATATTCACCAAAGCAGATATGACTATGGGAACCTTCTCTGTGGGCATCTGACACCCTGGCTGACATTTTATTCTTTAACTATTGCCTCCTGTGCCTAGTTTGGGAAGGGTGGTTTTCATTTGCGCCTCATGTTTTCCCAATTAAGAGTTACAAAACACCCATTAAAATCATAACAAAGTATAAGAAGTTCAGCCAAGTCCAGCTGACTGAAACTTTTTGTACCAATACTGCCACATACAGAGGTTGCCACATACACAGAAAAATGAGGCTGAATTCACTTTGATGGCCCTGGAAATGCTTTTCTCAATTGCTCTTACAAAATAAGTTGTTGTCATTTCAGGTTACTTTGCCCTGAAATGACCTGCTGTCAAGCAGAAGAGGTACAACGTGCTATGCTCAGGATTTCAGCGCTCACCTTTGGTCCAACATTTATGAGATGCAAATCTTGAAGTGTTTGAAATCTTCATTTTCAGATTACCAGACTGCTTTCAGCTTCTCAGTCTAACCCACAGAAATCCAAGAGGGAAAGCTCAAGATATAAATATCATTAAAAACCTCTTCGGATCTCTTAGCGCTTCATAGACTCTGGATTTTTTTCCCTCCCCCCTGTTAAAGTTTGCTTAAAAATAGTAAGAAACTAACAGTTAAAAGTGGTCAGAGATTCTGAGGCACAGACAAGAAGGTGCATAAAATGCTGTATACCGAGATAAGAATGTGCCTCAAATAACTGAGAAGTTAATTCCCTGCACGTTAAGAGGCTAGGACAAATGTGGTTTAAGTTTCTTAAACAAAAAACACAAAACACACACACAAAAAAGGAGGGTTAATACTAGCAAGAATATAAAACACCACCAGACATAACAATCTCAAAGAGGTATAACATACACATCCAGATTTTTAAACAGCCACTGCAGGACTTGTAACAAAATATAGTCAGAGATAATTCAGGAGCACACTTTTCAGCAGAGGTGCAGTATTTGCAGCATAAGAGGTCCTACAAGGATCCACAGCCTTTCAATCATTTCCTGTGCTGTTCCACATCTATTCTAACAAACACAGCTGTTTTATAAATATCCATTTCACTCCCAAGCCCCACTTTTCTCCTAAGAGCAGAATATTCTGCATTGTGGATGAAAAACTTCCAAAACCCTATTCGTTGCTTGTAATTCTGTGACATCAGCATCACTGGAAATCCAGGAGGAACCTACTTCATCATTACATTTTTCATTTGCCATCAGAAGTCTTTTACTGCACAAAGACTATGACAACAATTCACAACGATTTAGTTTAAAAGTGAGATGTAGGAACAAGTAAGAACAGACAGTGACACTGGACAAAATCTCCAGAGTGCATTTAGAGAATAACACAGTTTCAGCTCCTGATGAGTGTCAAGAATTCTTCACGGGTCTTTGGATCTTCCCGGAATACTCCCAACATTGTGCTGGTTACTGTTTTACTGTTCATTTTCTGTACCCCACGCATTACCATACACATATGCCTGGAAGAAATGAGAGGGGAGTCAATAAATCAGGCATACTCAAAAGAAAGAATCCCACAAAGACAGTATTTCTTACATGGTCACATTAAATTCTGGGGAAGTGACAAAACCTCCATATCCAGAATGGACATCTGTCAGTAGTACCTCAGCTGTCCTCTACAGAACAGAAAGTCAAATTCCCAGCCCCCAAATGCTGCCTTCTCTCCTCTAATCCTAGGAGAAATCCCACCTTTCTAAGGTGTACTCTGACGATGAGGACATGCCTGTTGCTAGTCCCAGGCTTTGCTCTACTTGAGGAAGCAGAAGGTGTGCTGAGGCAGAGCACAGACCCGGTGCAGCTGGGACAGCTGATCACACTGCAACAGAGCAGGTAGGCCCCACTTTAAATGGCTCCAACCCACTGGGCCGTATTTATGGGCAAGGATTATTACTACTGTTGTTGTTACACACTCTGCTTTGTAAACAAGCACAGCACACAGCTACCACAGCCGAAGAGGCAACACACAGCAGCTCTGCAGCACACAGCTGGAATCACACACAGGCCATACACTACCACGGACCAGCTCTGAGTAACTTACGTAGCTTCAATAACCACTCCAACTCCAGCGGGCTGTAAGGCTTCTGTGATGGCTATTGCAATTTGTTTGGTAAGGCGTTCCTGGACTGAAAGAACATCAGGGTGTTCAGAAGCAGTGTTAAATCTGACTAGCATCCATGCACAGCCACTATCTGGACAGCAACATTGTATCCTCACTTCCAAGGGTGCCTGTTCCCCACTACCCATACACAAATATTGCTCTTCCTAAGTAAATTTTATTAGTACCAAACCCTATCTTATGTTTTTAATCCTTGAACAGACCTTTAATAGGCTTGGTTATACTGGGAGTCATTTTGCACTATACCTTTGCAGGAATTACACTACCATGATTTGTTACAATAGCTCTTACATTTCCTACTATGCAGTTAGATTTTCTTGCTTCTCTATTTTTTCTCAACTTTAATATATTTGTTCACTGTCTTTACTGCTGCATTATTTTTTTTTCCTACACACAATTTCTCCTTCTAAGAAAAGGAAATGAAGATCAGAAAATGAGCAAATTAAGGGAGCCTAATGTCCTGCAAAGCTTAACTTCCTGCAGCTCTAGCACTCCCTACCCACCGGTCTGACACCTAATGGTCACTGAGACTTCTGTCACCAAGAACAGGCCAAATTTAACTGCAGAATGAGAGCAGGCTGAGCCCAGTCCAAGGCCTCAGATCCTGCAGCTTCCTCCACTTCTCAAGGATAGCAGGCAGGCAGTCCATAACATAGCAGCTCTCACTTCATCTCTTTCAGAAAGCCAACAGGATGCTGGATTACATCAAGGGCATCACCAGCAGAGATAAAGACGTCATTGTCCCATCTACTCAGCACTTGTCAGGCCACACCTGGAATACTGTGTTCAGTTTTGGTCCCCACTATCCAAAACTGGACACAAGAGAAAAATCTTCCACAATGAGAACAGTCAGCCACTGGAATAATCTCCTCAGGGAAGTGGTGGATTCCCCAACACTGGCCACTTAATATTTGGCTCAATGGGGTGCCAAGACATCTAATCTAGGTCATGCTTTGCCTAGAAAGGTTGAACCAGATGATCCCTGAGGTCCCTTCTAACCTGATATTCTATGATTTTGCAAACAAGAATTCTTGAAGGCATCTCTCAAACTATCTGCAGGAGAGTTCACCTCCTGCAGCATCCAACTAGTTTAGTTATTCGTGACAGCCGTATCTTGTAGCACATTTACTCCCTGAATCAGTTACTGGCTACAACTATTTTCATAGGCATATGTTACCCTTCACTGGAAATGCAAAGGCTGAGGAAGATGACAGATGAGAAACACTTGCTCAACAACACAGTGGGGTTTGTCACATTAGGATTTGCACAGCTGTAGTCCACCTACAATTACCAGTGCTGTGAGCTGGCTAGCAAAGGAGTGCACACAAAGCCAAAAATTCATCTGCTTACCTTGTAATCTTCTACTGTATATTTCCACAATCCTGAAAGGAAAAAGACAATGTTATAGTTATACCTATCTGACCATTGTCTGATCATCACAATTAACTTGACACTACCAAACAAGACCACTGTACTGATCCGTGTCCTTCCTGGAAATCTGTGCAACATCACACTGCTGCTCAGTGCTGGCTGGCATTGCTCAGGACATCCCTCAGCACATCACTGTGTTTACTGACAGGTTCTCCTTACCCAGAGGGTATTTCAGAGGCAAATCTGCCATTTCTTTTAAGAGCTGCTTCTATTTACTGTTACTTTTGAACTACTTGTACCACCACACCCCTGTAATTACACAGTTGCATGGGAATCCATGCCCAAAGACCCCCTGAAAGCTAATCCTTGAACTGAGGTCAGACTACCTCCTTCTGCTCCAATCTAAACCAAACACTGTTTTAAGGACAATTCAGATATTGGGATTCCCAGAAGGCTACTGAAATTAAGCAAGAAATGCTTTGGATTCTTGCATTTAATCACAAATTTAACTAAGAACAATGAGACAGAACAGCTTTTATTTAAAACAGATACTTTCCACCCATGTATCACACCATCCTTCACATTTCAATGCAAAGACCACCTTAATACTCTCCTTGAACAGGACTTCAAACTCAAGCCATTTGTGGGGCAGTGCAAGTGATACTACCATTGTTTATTGCCACAGCCCTGAAATCCCCACATTTAAGAAAGAAGTCTTATAACTGCTCTGTAAATCAATGGGTTATTCATGCCAACCTCAAATGTTTAATTACACATCAAGTGGCCACGTAAAGAAGTTGCTATAGAAAGCTTCAAAACCCATCTCATCAGGCTAGACAAAAAACAGACACTGGCTAGCAGCCTGAGGCATCAGTTACAAGAAACATTTCGGACAATGAGACTTGCCTGCTGCTTTGGAGAGAGACTTATGCTGAAGACTCCCCTCCAGAAATGAAATGGTTGTGTTACAGCTATTCTAAACAAAGCAACATAATATTTAGATAAAATATATGGATAGGAAACAAACTAATGGTCAGGTGTTTTTATACTGCTGTTACATGTAATAAGTCCTATAAGCATGTTTATGTAAAAACAATTCTTTGCATTAACATTTTCAAGCCTGAACTTAAAATTCAAAGAAATATGTTTGTTTACTGAATACAGGTCATCCACAACTCCAGAAACTCACCATATTAGACTAAGCCTATTACGAAAGATTAGGCCTACAGTACCAGCAGCACCACAAATCTTTGTTTGAACACTGGTTGCATTATGTAGGGCACAAAAGGAAAGCACTATCTGGCCCGCCAATCTTTTCATGGTAAGCACACAAAAGCAAGTGAGGACTGAGAACATTTTGTTATACAAGAATCTAATCTTCTCATTATTGCAGTATACAGGAGTCTTACCCTTAAAAAAAGAGGCAAGATTTAACCTTTCAAGCACAGTGCAGAAAGCCTTTCACATATTCATGCACGTTTCTATACTCAGGATAAACAGTAGGGAAATTGTGCACTCCTAGCACAGTGCTGCCACTTGCATTAAAAAAAAAATACTAAAAATATCACCAAACACAGTTTCAAGCTCTTCTTTACACCTGCAGTTTAGAGGTAACAAGAGACCAGAACAAGCACAAATCAACAGATGCACATGACAAATGTGATCCTTAATCCTGCATTCAAGCCCTGCAGAAATGAAACCAAGTGCTAAAAACAATCTCTTCAGCAAGGATGTTCACCCTCAGAAATCCAATAAAAAACCCCCACACCACTTAAAAAGATCCATCCTCATGAGTGCCAACCAGCACACAAGCCATGAACTGCCACACAGACATCTCCATGTGCAAGCAGGTACAGAAGGCAGTCTTTTGCCCAGCAACTGCAGTGCTGATCTTAGAACCTCATCCTACAATTTCAGCAGTTAGGTACAGCCACAGAAAAAAAGTAGGAAAAGATTTAAATGTCAAACTGCCAGTTTCAGCCTTTTAATCAGAGAAAAGTCCATTCCCATAAGCACTAGACAAGAAGATAGCCTCCCTGCAATTTGTTACCTTAACAAAGATGTGACCTCCAAGGGTCCTTCTTCCAAACCAAATTCACTGTGGTGCAAGCAGAGCACAGAACAGGGCTGACTTTAAAGCACTGTAATGTCATACCCTACCCATTTCTTACCTGCTAAGAAACCCAGCAGGCACGGAGATTTACAAGGCTAATTCTCATTAGTATTACTGGAACTGCAGCAAGATTAACAGACATATCAGAGGAAGCATAAGCAAAACCTATGTGGACTTTCTGAACTACAGCCAACTTTTCAGATTCGTTTCTCAAGAAACCCTTCCACTCTGGTCCCCAGTAATGTGCTTATTGAAGGAATCTACCATCCCCTTCCTCACCAGAAGGAGAGGGTATCACTTTGTAACAAGATTCAGTGCAACAACTGATCCAAAAGGAACCAGTTGAGGAAAAAGCTATTTTGTGTAACAAATGGATTTCTCAAGTGTATCGTAATTGCTTTGTTTCTCAGGCACTCTCAGCAGGTCTTGAGTGAAAGAAAGAAATGTCAAATTTATCTGAAGTCAGCCAACAGATGAAAGCTTTAGATTCAGTTTCTATCCAGAGTGTGCTCATTTGCAGTGTGGAAGTCTTGGATTTGTGTTCTTATCAGTCAATATACACACAAGAATCAAATAGCTAGAGACCCCCATTGGTTTTTGTGGCCTGCCTTAAAACACGACCAAATTCTCTGTTGTTCTTGTGCCAGTGCTTCCTGCAGACACCAGTGCTTTGGATGCACATACAAAAGCACTACAGCTCTACTACAGTCAACCGATGTGAATTAACACAGAGCTGCAAGACTTATCTGTCCTCTCCATAAAAAACATAATGCTGAGGATTGGTCTAAATCCAAATCCAGGACACAAACTGAGCTGATCTTTAAAGGGGGACCAGATTAGAAAGATTAGCACAGTTAGCACAGCTTGGGATCCTTTTTACAAATTAGCATCATTTTCATTACATTAACACTTACCTAGCAAGCTTGCTGAGGCCAAGTACTTGTTTGTTAGGAAGATAGCCAATATGTACCTAGACAGGAGAACAAACCATTAACAAAATCAAAACCACACTTCCAAAAGCATATGAACTCATGCACAGAGAATGAGATGTGCATTTGTTCCAGAACTACGGAACAGTCCAGAAGTCTTAGCATGTGGGAGGAACATGCCACCATGCAAGCCTGAAAAATTGTGGAGCTAACAGACTGTAAATGCCTGGAGAGGTCAGTGTCCTGGTGAAGAACAACTAAGTTTTCTGAGGGGGAGAAAAATCACAACTCTTCAAGAGTCAAGGCTCATGTTCCAAGTCTCAGGAATGCTACTACATTTGGGTACAAAAAGCAGTCTATTACTCAGCACAGCACTATTCATCTAAAATAAACATGCTTTTCTTTCAAAACCTAAAATGGATTTAGGGAGTGGAAGGGAAAGGGATTGTACTTTGCCACCAGTCAGGCTGCACTTACTGTTGTTTGGGTTTTTTTCCCCTGCTTTGGTAGTACCATACATCACTGTGCAATTAAGACAACTTCCATCCTACTCAGATATGGATTTCCTGAATATCCATACTAAACACAGTTGCACTAAGTTTGAATAAGTTTAGTAGAAAAGTGCTCAGACACAAAGGTATCTGGGGGAAAAGGCATTTAGCTTCTTGGTTTTAGAAAGCAGCATAGGCTATGAATTCAAGTGGGTTTACAGTTATATCATTATAAACTAGCATTGTGTCACTGTACCAAAGACTTGAAAGATTAGCCAAGATACAGTAGAGGAGTGTCAGTGTAGGATTCTGTCTGAGTGCTTTCCTGAGAGGCCCCCTCTCAGAATCCTATATTGCTGTATCTGCAGTCAGAGGTATCACAGTGCACCTAATTACCTGGCTAACATGCTCATTCCTATCACTTCTGTTGGGTAATCAACCTACTGACACCTGAGAAGACACAAAACATTTCAAAGTGAGAGACATAACTTAGAAGCAAATGTTGAATCCTGTTCCCCATTGAGTGTTTTCATGAATTTCTTAATTTCATTTAAGATGGAACTGCAAATTCAAGACCTACTGGTCAGTATTTGCAGCCTGTTTGATGTACCCAACAGGAGAATGGTTAGTCTGAGAATATTTAGAGGCATACCAAGTCATTTAGCAGACCATTATACGAGCAGGACCGATTCGGTGTTTGCGAGGAGATTTCTCCAAACCACACAGGCTAAACAGCTAGATGTAAAAAGAACGCATATATTGCCGCCAGAGTAACAAAGAGGGTAATAGGTAAAATAGAAAGCTTGCACAGAAAAAGTTACCTTGTTTTCCAGTATAAAATACTAACAGTGAGAAAAAATAGATGAAATTGAGTTGACTCAACTAAATAAATGGCTGGTTTCTGTTAGGGTGTTTTATTTTCGGGAGACAGTTTACTTGGAGCATATGTGGTACTGATTGAATTTTATAGACAACAAAAGCATTTGCTACTCCCTGGCCTGTAAGTACTTTATAATGTAACAGATGGATCAGAATAAGCTCCATCCTTCTGTGGCAATATGGGGGTGAAGAGGCTGAAACGTGCAGAAGGGACTACCCACTCTGAACACTTCATGTCTACAGTGGTTAACTTAAGAATTTTTATTTACTTTTAAAGTTGTTGGCATCACAATTTCAGCACCTTCTGGAACATCAGCCCCTTTCATGGGAGTCCCAATCTAAGCACCCTCCTGGTAGCCAATTTTGACCACCCCCTCCCTGATGGAGCTCATTTATTTAAGACAGGGCTACTAATCAGAAGTTTGTTCTGCTCGTGGGGGGTTCCCAAGGTGAATGTGCGCTAGATAGCTCTGAGCCAGAAGCTAAATCCGTGACAGAGCCAGTGTGCAGGGTGAGCTGGTTTAATAGCAAGATGTCTGCCCTCAAGGCTTGCTGCTGCTTCATGAAGAAGAGCTTTGATATTAAATGTCAGAAACCATTAGATTACTTAGACTAGGAAAGGTTGAGCATTATATTTTAGGAGCTTAAATTCAAATAAAACTCACATTAAAGAGGTCTTTCTTATTTGTATTCTGAAGATTAACTTCTAGAATCATAGCCATAAGCAGTAAATACTTAGAGCTTTAAAAGCTTTGTAGTTACAGCTACGAAAAGTCTTTTACATGTACTTTAGGTCTTTTATCATATATTCCCACATTTATTTTGTGAGGAAGAGTTACCTTTCCAACAAATGGAACGAGATGATGCTCACACAATGAGAACATGTCTATGTCCTTCACAATTACCATCTCATCATGATCTTCATCAAAGATGGCGTCATTCAGAACATCTGAAATTAAAGATTCAAATTACAAAATAAAAATAAACACACAAGCATGGAAAGTTCTTCCAGCCAGTGTCTGAGAATGCTTGTAGCAAGAGCACAGCTCCCTCAGTACTACAGATTTTAGGGTTAGGATACAGGAGGCAAGTAAAGACTAACGTCACAAGTATGCTTCGGTTTGCATATGGTCATACAATTGCCACAGTGCTATGTCAAACCTACACAGGCTACACTAGAAGGCAGTCTGCAGTGTTTTATTTAAATAAGTTTGAGCCCAGATTAAAGTAAGTCTAGTCTTTGCAGAATTACTGACATGTTAAAAGCAAGACTACAGCTGATAAAGCCAGTGCTGAAGAGGAGAGGACGCCTCAAAAATGGGCTTCCATTAGTGCTTCCACATAAGACAAGCAAAACTGAGCCTGAGGTTTGAGAAAAGCTAAGCCATCACAGCAGTTTCTTCAAACACTTCAACACCAGCATCACTGTCTTCAAGGAAGCTCTGCACTGAAATAAGATACTCTTATTTCATCCTGAAGCACACCAGCCAGCAGCTGCTTAGGCATAGACAAAAGTTGAAGAGACAGATCTGTGTGCACAGATCAGGGAGTAATTCACTGTCCAAAACTGAAAGCAGGCATGCATATGCATACTCGGGCCTAATTCCACATCTCAGAGTTAACATAATTGAAGTGGAGAAACCCACAAAGACAGAAGGAAGAAGAGATAGCTCACTAAGAAAAGGAATACATAACGTGACACTCTGCTAGTCTCAAAACTTAGCAGGACAGATCCTCAGTTGATTTTCCAGATTCAGCAGTCCCCTGACAAGCCCCCTAGCAATCCTGACACAAATTACAGCAGATAACTATAGTCTTCACAAAGATTGTGGGCATCTGGACCATGCTTGGAGAGGTTAAAAGTAGAACAGTTTCAAGAGACCAAGCCTTTTGAAGGACAAGAGAGAACAGCTGTATAGAAGAGAGAGATTAGGGAGAATAGCAAGAGAGAACAAGCTGTACAGAAGGGCTGATAATCAGAACAAGAAACTCTGAAAACAAATCAGCTTGAAGCCACACCGACAACTTGGAGTTACTTCCAGGAACCAAAGTCACACACACCAGGACCAGAGGAAACCAGGTGCTCAGGGACTGCCCTGCTTCATTCACAGTGGAGCTCAGCACCTGCAGTGGCAATTACACAAATCTAATAGTCATGTCTGCTCTACTTGCCTTTATGCCTTCCCCTGACACGCACGTACACCTAATGGCCACCATCTGTTGTCAATAATGTATCATCATCATGGAGCATTTTAATTTCCTGTTTGCTATCGGCACTACACAGGTAACCCTGGAAACTGTGCACAAGATGTTCTGCCTGCGATGCATGTTCTTTCCTGGAATGGCTGGCAACCTGCAAGACAGCAAAGCTGAACCCCAGAAGGCTTTTGATCAGGTCAGAGAGCAGGAATAAGGAGCATGAAGGAGCCCAGGAAACAACTCTGTAAAGGCTCATGATTTTGTTCTTCAAATTTCAAAGCCTGGTTTACACCAAGCTGGCAAGAATTCTGATTACATGGGAGTATCATGTGGTTGTATAACTATGAATTCAGCAGAAATAGCCAGAATCCAAACCAGAGCAGGCTCAGAGGAGAGGGAAGTGGAGACAGAACAGCTGTCTGGGTTCTTAGCCCCCTCCTGCAGCACTCTGCAGCTGTGCCATTTCTACAGCAGAAAGGCAAACAGTGCTTTCACAAAACCTGCTACTATGCCCAGCATTATTAAAACAAAATCCAAACAGAGCCACAGAGCATCTCCAGAGTGATTGCTGCTGTTATCAGACCACAGCTTGGCTCATACCAGCCTTGCCAAGAGTGTATCAGAGTCCAATGTCAGATACGGGTTTATGTCAGCACGCTCTCAAACCAGACTGTTCAGAACAATCAAACACAGCCATGCTCTCATTCAAAGTTGAGGTAACGTGTGACACAGCACAAGGCTAAAGCTACAACAGAAGGTACTTCAGCCATGATGTCTCATATATCTACACATATATGCATATGCACACTGATTTATATATAAAACATGTATTAATAGATCCTTACAAACTTTATCTAAGGAACCTAACCCTATCATGGGAACGCTGAAGAGCCATGCTGTATCATGGAGACAAACAGATCTGTGTGCTAATATAACCACAGAGCTGGGGGATGCTTCACGTTTCTCATTCATAAGGGTCTTGCCAATTTTGCACCCTAGCACAGATGATACCTGCTTAGCTGCACAACCTCTGCAGTTGTGCCTGAAGCATGTTGATTTTAAGTCAGCACTTGTTACTCCTGGCAAAGGAGGGCCAGAGCCCGTAAAGGCAGAAACCTGATTAGGGTTAGCCCCTCCGGTAACCCCTTCACAACTGCTAGGTGATACAGGGAGACAAAGGTAAAACAAGATGTGAGACTGAAGGCCACTACCTGAGTAAATGACCATGATGTTAAGAGAGCGAGAGTTACCCCGATCCTGCTCCAGTCCCTCCTGCTCATACTTCATAAGGCTCTTCTCCTTGAAGCCTGCCTATGCCTATACCTCCCCCTTTGAAATCCAAGCCTTGAGTTGACAAAGAGGTAGGTATAAGGGCTGTGACAAGATGCTGTGCTACATCCCACTGCAGCAGCTCTTTTCAGTAATTACAGAGGGGAGACTTGTTTGGCAGGCACTCAAACACTTTGTGCAGGGAGGCAATACCGTTTTATCTAACTTCATCTGCCTTTTTGTATGTGCCTGTCATTCAATTTGCAACAGCCACAAACAGAGCCCAGAGAAGCTCAGTCTGCATCCTGCAGCACATGTTCTGGAGAACTTAACAGAGCTGAGAGGACAGAAGAGGAAAACAGGGCCTCAGATTAACCAGGCCAGAAGCAAAGCTGAGGACAAATTCAGGCCTCTTTTGCCATTCTTTCATTTGGAGGCCCAAAACATTTATTTCTGCCAATCAGGGCAAGACCCAGAAGTCACATTGTCTCTCCCCAGCCCTGTCCCAGTTCACACAGAACGATGTGGCTGTTACACTGGCTGTGTTTCTCAGCTTTAAAATACTCACCTGCCTTTTTAATGCATCTGCATCTTCCCCATCCCTTCCTCCTGTGGCACCAGAATCTTTGAAGCAAAAACGTAAAAGTCTACAGGGCTTTTAGAGGGAAGGAGGGCTTGAAGTAAGTATTGCTAGCTTGGTTTCCTGACAAAGCAAGGCACCTGAAGCTCAGATGGGCTCCTCAACAGCCTACGTGGTTAACAGAAAAAGGAAATTCTTCCTCTCAAATGAAGCAACACTTTCGCTCCCTCCAAGTACCACCTACGTAATCATCCACATCAGTAGGATAGGACCAGCATCTCCTCTGCTAGCAAGAAGATGAGCATGTTCATGTATCATCCCTTGGCCTCTCAGTCACACCTCCCTTCACTCTGCTTTTGTCAGTGACAGCTGTGCCCAAATGCTGCCACCAAGCCCTTTCTCTAAGCCAAAAGAGACTGCAAATATCCCTATTTTCATTTTCCACCACCCCAGAAAAGCTAAGGGAATTCACTGCTTAAGGCCTTATGCCTAGACATATCATGTTAATTAGAAGCTAAGATCCAAATTAAAATATATGGCTGGGAAGAGGGGAACAAAACCAAATATTTTACATACAGTCAGGGCACTCTCCAGACTATTCCAGCTGATTTTTCCTTCAGCACAGAGCTCAAGTCCTGGTATAGAAACTTCAGTGAGCTCTTAAAACTGAATAGTCAACTCTACGGCAAGTTAACTACTAAAACAGCAGAATTAATTCTTTTCCCTTTATCTTCAAAAAGAGTTGATAAAAGCAAATATCAGAATTGGATGAAGACAGAATGAGAAAGACCTTTCAGGATTTTGCGTCAGAGCTAAGCAAAAAGACCTGTTGCTATAGAAACTATTTGCATGGCTTTAATGTGACACAGGAAAGCAAAAGCACCTCTGGCAACCAAAGACACAAGAGCCCACCCAGCATATGGCTCAGTAGGTGAAGGGAATGAAGGATGGCAGCACTCTGCAGAGCAGCACTGCATCAGCTTCACAGCACTTTAGATGCCCCATTTTTATTATGCCTGGGAGACAGAAGAATGATGTAGGCTGTTCTGTAAGTTAAAGTACTTCCCCATGGTGCTAAGTTGCCTCACTGCTCCACTTCAGTCAGATTGAGGATTGTTCAGTGTCAACAGAATGAAGGCAGCCCCAGAGATCCCCTGAGCTCATGCATCCTGGTACAGACATAAGGTTCTCCTGATACCCATTACACAGCTGGTCACTGACAGCCCCTATGCTCTCTATGGTGACCTGTAAGTCACAGCAGGCAGCCGACGCCATCATAGGAACGGGCTCAGGCCAAGGGAGGCAGACATCCAGAGGGGCAAGTCACAATAGCAATGCTTATTAGCTTGAACAAATTAACATACAGGCTGAGGTCAGGTACCTTCCGCTCTCCTGGGAACACAGACAAAACCAATAACAGACCTCGAACAAACATGGGTCATGGTTTGGAAGATACTCCAGAACACCAGTGCCATAAGCCAGACACCAAAGGCTAACCATCCAATAAGGTATAATCAGCTGGGGTATGTTGGCAGCCACCTATGAACGTCTTTCTCAAGTGCCTCTTCTTCTGAAGACAGATGTAACTAACAGAGCAGGAGACATAAACTAGCAGCTGAATGTGTGATAGGGAAGTCAACAGACGACAGGGGCAGAATACAATCTGGAAGGAAATCACTGTGAAAGCCTTTCAGTTGCTGCTGGGTAAGCAGTAAACTGTAAAGTCAAAACTGAATTATTTTATTTATTCATGTGATGACACTACAGGTAACTGTCGTTAGAGGAAAATATTCCAGACAAGAAACAGTTATTGCAGGTTTTCAGTATTAAAAAGGTACCAGGAATTTATTATGCACACAGAGAAGAGAATCAGGCCACAAAACCACTCAGTCATATATTTTGTACTGCTGCAGAAAGTTAATGACTTCAGGATGATAAGAAGGGGGGTAGACTGGGTATGCCATTTGCATCAAGAAGTCTTGAAGAGCTCTAGAAAGAGCCACAGCCTAATATGCCACATTACTATTTGAATAGGCAGTGGAGTTCAAGAGCTGCAGAGAAAAATTGGATGAGTACTATGTGGCTTCCTTGCTATAACATACCTTCCTAACGCGAACCTAACTGAGAAACCTCAGACACAGAGGAATTTACAAGTTTATGACTAATATTTCAGATTTCATCACTGCCACAGCAAAGGACTAGAAACAAACATTCAGCTTCTGACAGGAACATTGTTTCAGAAGCAACACTTAATTCTTCAGTTACCAGGAGAGGCGAACCAGATGTGTAATTTAAGACATTTCATAGAAGCAAAAACAGAGAAAAAGCATTACTGCTATTCAACTAATTCTGGCCACTATTTGTACAGATCTGTTTATTTTCCTATAAGACACTTTCCATGTTGCTGTGAGAGATTCAAGCCTGCTCGTAAGAGACCAGTTATTGCAGACTCACAGATGAAGATAAGATTAGGTTCTAGAAGTTGTCCTCTGCCAGGAGGTTTATTAGTATGTGGGAAAGCAGGGTTATGGAGGTACTCATTAAAATGTATTGGGATTTCAATAACCATTTCAATGTCTCATGTCATAGAAGGTGCTGAAAGGCCCCTCGTCCACACTTTCTGAAATCAAAACAGAGGGGGAAAAAAAAAACCAGAAAAATCAGAAGACAAAACACTTTGGAAAAGCAACATGATCAGGGGCCTTTAGCAGGTAAGATTCAAGAGGTGAAGACACATTTAATAAAATTCCCAACAAAACTGCAGTCAAGCTTAGTGTTACTTGAGCATTAATGGGCAGGGGAGATCATCCTGGAAAGTCCAACAGTCCTAGTTTCCAGCAGAAGTTTCACTGCATGGAATACCTCTTTCAGCATGGTAGACTTCATGCATGTGGGGGTACAGGTTGAGGAAAGGAACCCCCAAGAGCACTCTGAACAACCCAGTATTTCCCACCCTCTGATTTACAAGAAAGAAGCCATTGCTGTACCACAGTAATGCTGATGCTTGAGCTAATAGGTTGTACTGTTGCACATAGGAAAAGTAGGAGAACTAGCAGTACCTTTTTTCCATCTTTTTCCCAGGAAAGAATGAAGTAACTCACCAGCTCTTGGCAAAGGGCAGTGCTGTTGATCAAACAGTCTTGTTTGTTTAAGACACTGCCTGTCTGTTTTATGTAGTGATGCTTAGCACCTCTCATCCACAGCAAACTAAGCAGGCTTGGAAAATTTATGAGCTTACACCATGGCTGTCATCTGTCAAAATACCAAATCCACAGACGAGAAGATGAAGAAAGAGTATTAAGATTGCATTTTCACCATAGGAAAAGCAACATTCACACTGTTCAGTTAATCTGCTCCGTAAGACCTAACTAGTACCTGCTTTAAAATACAAGCTGCACAGTAGAGTCACTTAGCGTCCAGGGAAACAAAGCATACAAGCAGCCTTTCAAACCACAGAGCTTCAGAAAGAGAAGTTACCTTCTCCCAGTATTTCTGATTTTCTTTTTCCTGTTCAACATGCTGAAAGGACAGCAGAACCTGCTTGAAAGCTAACATACCTACCAGAAAAGTCTTCCAGCCTTCATTCATGTAACAACTATCACCACTACCAACAAACCCACTGTTTAATGAATATGCTATTTTGCTTAGAGTGCTTACGGATGATGAAACCAGGTTAACTTCCCACTGTAGATGCAGGCAGCTTGTTCAACCTGTGCCTAACGTTTCCTACAGGATTACATAACCAGAACCAACTCCTTTATGATTTACTTCCTGAAGCTAGCATTGTTGACCTTTACTGTAGCTGATACTTTCTGTAACTGATCAGCTAGTTCTGCTTAGCAGGATGCAACTGAAGCTGAAGACTTCAGAATCAAAGTTATTACTGTATGCAGTCTTATATTTCCATTAATTCACTCATTTTCTGCATTTGCACACACTTGTGCTTTGTAGTATTTATATAGAGACTCACAGACTGCACCTCCAAGTATGACATTAAGCCTTTGGTAAAAGGAGGGACAGATCTC
Source organism: Nestor notabilis (assembly GCF_000696875.1). NCBI lineage: Eukaryota > Metazoa > Chordata > Aves > Psittaciformes > Psittacidae > Nestor > Nestor notabilis. The sequence continues at coordinate 4,957 of NW_009927813.1, read as the reverse complement.
TTCAAGGTTTAGCCTTTGTGTGGCAGGCAATTGCCTGAACCAACTCTAAGAAAGCTAAAGGCACCTGCTATCAGCAGTCCCACTGTTAGCCTTTACTAAACAAGAGGACAGGTTACTGTTTTGTTATATAATTTACTCCCAGAAGCATGAAGCTGATAGATCTGACTCTGGAAAAGCAAACTTGTTCTTCGATTCTCATGCAGAAGCACTGCATGAAATTGAGAAGTAAAATTATCAGTATCTTGTCTGTTCTGCCATCCTTACCAACACGTTAAGAGGTTTCTGTTGGAATGGCTGTTAGTCTATACAGAAACCCAGGTGTGAACTGCTAGCATTTTTAATCTGGTCCCCAGGTGGATTTTATTTGAAGTCACTGGAGGCATTCTTGCTGCTCCAGCAAAAGTTTGATGACTTTGTATGTCGTGTATAGAAGCAAGATCTATACATTTGAATACATTTTGTCAAAGAAAGTGTCGTGGTTCAAACCCAGCCGGCAACTTGGAACCACGCAGCCGCTCGCTCCCTCCCCCCCTTTTCCTTCCTCCCCCCGCTCCCGGAGGGATGGGGAGGAGAATCGAAGGAATGTAACTCCCACGAGTTGAGATAACAGCTCTCCAGTAACTAAGGTATAATACAAACCACTACTGCTACCAGTAATAATGATAAGAGGAATAACAAGGGAAAAGGACACAACCGCTCACCACCCGCTGACCGATACCCAGCCCGACCCGAGCAGCGATCTGGGCCTTCCGGGTAACTCTCCCCAGTTTATATACTGGGCATGACGTGCTGTGGTATGGAATACCCCTTTGGCCAATTTGGGTCAGGTGTCCTGCCTCTGCTTCCTCCTGGCTTCCCCTCCTCTCTGGCAAAGCATGAGACTGAGAAAGTCCTTGGTCAGAGTAAACATTACTTAGCAACAACTAAAAACATCGGTGTTATCAGCGTTGTTCCCAGACTGAAAGTCAAAAACACAGCACTGCACCAGCTACTAAGAAGGAGAAAAAATGACTGCTGTAGCTGAACCCAGGACAGAAAGGTTGAAGCCTTTAGTAAAGCCAGGACTAATAAGAGAAAAGACCTAATCTAGAAAGAACAGGATTTAAACATTTAGCAAGCAAACTCTTCTAATGGCTCTGAAATACAATACTGACCAGCTGCAGAACACAGATAGCAAAGATGAATGAGGGGTAAAGCAGGAACACTGTTACTCTGCACTATGAAGGAGAAGCTGGGAAGTACACAGCAGAAGCTGGAAAGCAGAATCAGCTTCTCTGCTACTCACATAAATCTGAATGGAGAGAAGGGTCAGAATTTAGATGTAACCTTCCCTACAGCACTACAAAGCTATGGAAAGTACAAAAATACAAATAGAATCAGGTGTCATGGAAGCAAAGAAACAAGACCCAGGAAAGATAAGGTAACCAGCACATTCAACCATGCCCCAAATGTATTATATTCTCAGATACACAATAACAAAAAAGGATCATAGAACAGTTTGTGTTGGACAGCACCTTAAAGATCACCCAATCCAAACCCTCTTCAATAGACAGGGACACCTTCCACTAGATAAGGTTGCTCAAATCCCTGTCCAGCCTGGCCTTGAATGTTTCCAGGCATTGTGGATCCACAACTTCACAGGGCAACCTGTTCAAGTGCTCCACCATCCTCATTGTAAAGAATTTCTTCCTTAGATTTAGTCTGAATCTACACTCTTTTAGTTTAAAACCTTTACCCCTTGTCCTGTCATGGAAGGGCCTACTAAAAAGTTTGTCCCCACCTTTCTTACAAGCCCCCTTTGAGCACTAGAAGCTGCTCCAAGGTCTCCCTGGAGCCTTCTCTTCTCTAGGCTGAACAAGCCCAGCTCTTTCAGCCTGTCTCCAAAGCAGAGATGCTCTAGTCCCAGAGCATTCTCATGGCCTCCTCTGGACTCATTCCAACAGGTCCACGTCCTTCCCCTATGCTAGGGGCCCCAGAGCTGGATGTAGTACTGCGGGGGGGAGGAGTCTCACCAGAGCAGAGGGGGAGAATCACCTCCCTCAACCTGCTGGTCATGCTGCTTGTGATGTTGGCTTTCCAGGCTGCACATTATGGAAACATGCAGCTTTTCATACACCAGTACCTCTAAGTCCTCCTCCACAGGCTGTATTGATACTAGCGGTTGCCCTGACCCATGTCCAGAACCTTGCTGGACAACCTGTGCCAGCACCTCACCACTCTCACAGTGAAGAGCTTCTTCCTAATATCTAATGTAAATGTCCCCTTTGTCAGCTTAAAGCCATTTCCCCTTGTCCTAGACCTACAGGCCCTTGTTAAAAGTCTCTCTCCAGCTTTCTTGTCAGCTCCTTTAGGTACCAGAAGGCTGCGCTAAGGTCTTCCCAGAGCCTTCTCTTTTCCAGAGTAGATTACACCTTCCCTCCCCCCCGCCTTCCTATAAGGAAAATTAAAATGCCATCAGAAACTAACTGCTTTTCTTCTGCCTACCTAAGGCAGATAAGCAGACAAACTCCAAAGGCTGATTTTAAAGTCTGCAGCTATACTAACATTCACTATCTTGGTTCATCTTCATCACTTCTCTGGCTGTGCAGTCACATTTCCACATAGTGGCAAGGGTTGTGAGCTCAGATGGGGCCAGCTGAAGACAGGGGCCTTTGCTTCTAACCCTGTATTTGTACAACCACCACACAGCTTTTACTTAACAAGCCTTTTCTGAAAGGATGGGAATTAAAGCTATTGTGTCTGTTACCCTCTGCCTATTGAGGGGTAAACCTGAACAATGTTCCTCGACACATCCCACAAATCGCTGCTTTTACATCTGCCTATCCAGACAGATCCACATAAGGAGTCAAATAAGCTGTAAAACAAACTTGAGAAAACAAGAAGTCACGGCTGCTTTTTATTGGCTTTTGGAGTTTGCTTTTTGTGTGTGCTTGTTTTTTTGTCAATTTACTGGATACTGTGGACTTGTTCTTCAGCTACAGCTCTTTCTTCTGTGTCTAGTAAAGACTGAAGCTGGGAATTGTGCAAGAAGAGGTGAGTAGCTGGAAAGTAAAAGGATTCTCCACCTGACACAGGAAGGAATGTTGTTAGTGTCACAGCTTCATTTTATTTCCCAGAAAAGAGCAGTCCAAGAGTACAGCACCTAGCTGTGACACTTCCTACTCTTGGGTATAACACAGCTCTCTCCCAGGTATGGATATTCAGAGGAGGGGACTGGAGGATAGCCAGAACTACTCTGCATAATGAAAGGTAGGTAAGATCCACACCATAGCAGGAAAACAACTGTAAAAGACATGAAGGGAAAGTGTGACTCTGCACACAACTGGCAGAAAGATGAGAGGCCTTAAGACAGGCAGTGATCTCATACAGCTCAGAAACTATCACTAAAAATAAAAAAAAAAAAAAGATCAGTTAGAGACTGGTAGGATAACCAAGAAACCTCCTGTGTTTTAGAGTAGGATTCACAATAAGAAATTATTCCTAGCAGATGAAGGATTATTCTGCAAGACCCTGATGAAACCTCATCTCAAACATGTCATACAGCAGGACTGAAGGAAGAGAGGATCAAGGATGGCCATTGCAGCACAGAGCCCATTTCCAGAAGTGAACCTGAAAACCTGGTTTAATTTGAAAGGCAAAACAAATGCCAAGACAGAAAAGCTGTTCCTGGGGGAAGCTAGAACACAACATTGGCACACGAGTATAAGCTGGCCCTGAGTAAGTTAATGCCACAAGTTATATGCAATCTGACTCCAGAAGACTCAAGAGTGGAGAGGTGAAAAAGAACCTAAACACAAAATCCAACCTTCAAGCTGACGCACAGTGCACTTACAGAACAGACTCCAAAGTGTTAGCAGAAGCTCCCTGGTGCTAAACATCAGCGTAGTTCAGCTGCAACACACTGATGCTGTTCTGCAGCAGGCTTCACACACCACTGCTGTACTCCGGAGAGCAGACCAGAATCATCTCCTTCCTCACTCACGTTCAAAAGTTCCTTGCTCACAGTATTTGCATCCCTTATGCACTAACAGGAACTTGCCTTTTACCGTAAGAGGGAGCAAAAGGGGAATTCCCCAGCTTCCCCCAGCTGGGAAAGGCTCGTTAGTGGAAAGGCTAAGAAGAGAACTAATGTAAAAACTAAGTTTTCAATTAAGATTTACCCTGCACTAAAACTAAGAGACACCTTTGGAGTTGCTGGTAACGAGGAGAACAAATCCTACCCAGTTCCTCCTCTCCTGCCCTCAGGGAGGGTCCACAGCCAGCAAGCAGATAAGGGGGTAGGGATGTGAACGTGGGACTCCTCTCTATACTGGTATTTACTGCTAGGACCCTGAGACGGGTCATGGACCTCCCTCTTTCTCCTTACCACACCTTAAGTTTAATTCCCACCCTTGAACAACCCCACCTGATAGAAGCATCAGCAGAAGTGGTCTTTTTCTGAGAAAATTCAAGCCACCTATATCTGCTAATAGAAGCAAATGTACCACCCGTGCTGAACAGAGCCTAGCACAGCTGGGGATGAAGGAAAGTACAATCACTAAGTTTCTACGCCAGAGCTTGAAAAGTTTATGCTAGAGAAAGAGAAGGAAAAGCACTTGCTCTGTTCACCGAAATCAGAAGCACAGAAGTTTATGTCAGAAGTGAACTTTACGAGCACAGAGCTTAAGAAGGGGGAAGGAGAGGACGGAGAGACCCCGAGGTGTTCCTAGCGCTGATGACAAGGAGCATCATACGGCCGGTACTGTGGCAGGGCAGTAGCGAAGCCCGGTTTAAGCAGTACGATAGGAAAGCCACGGCTGGTACGAGAACAGCAGGCTCCAGGTCCGCCGCCCGGAGCCCTCCCCAGGGAGACACCGGCCCGCCCGCCCGGGGCGGCGCTCCCTACCCGAGATGGTCTCCTGGTAGCCCTTGGTGAAGAACTGCATGGCGGTGGCCGCCCTCCAGGGCGTCTTCAGCA
>NW_009927812.1:0-444 GCF_000696875.1 Nestor notabilis | reverse complement strand
GCAGGAGTGTTGCGTCCCGACTAGAAGGAAGTGCAGCAGGAGGGCCAGGAGACCTCCATGAATGCATAAGGAGCTGCTGAGGAAACTTAGAGGGGTAAAAAGAAGCTTATGGAAGGTGGAAGTGAGGCCAAGCAGCCTGGGAAGATTACAGGAACATTATCCGGGAAGCCAGAGACCAGGTCAGGAAAGCTAAGGCCCGGTTAGAATTGAGTCTGGCAAGGGACTTTAAAGATAACAGGAAAGGCTTCTACAGGTATGTAGCAAATAAAAGACAGACTAGGGACAACGTGGGCCCTCCCAGAAGCTTTTGGGAGAACTGGCTCCCTGGATTTGGAGAAGGCTGAGGTTCTCAATGACTTCTTTGCCTCTCTCTGTCTTCATTAGCAGATGCTCTGACCGCACCACCCAAGTCCTGGAAGGCAGATACAGGGACTGTGAGAATGA
>NW_009927811.1:0-11089 GCF_000696875.1 Nestor notabilis | reverse complement strand
ACGATGGTCACCACCAGCCACACTCCTCCCCACTGCTGCTGGCTATCTCTAGAGGCTTAGGGCTGCTGTTGCCAGCTCTGGTGCTCAGTGGGACAACAGGGAACATACAATATGGGCACCCAAAAATCACTTAAAATATAGACCTTGATTTATATTCCATTTTACTTTCCCTTTTTTGTACAAAGGATAACAGAAGTTGATAATGACACTAGGGATTAACATGATGCTTTAGAGCACCCTCTAACCTGTGCTGCTGTGACGGCTCCCAGGTGATGATGTATTTGAAAGTTTTACAGCATCACATCTTCTAGCCCTTCTCCCTGCCACGAATAATGCGTGGGCCAGATGGATGATCATCACACTTTTAATTGTAAAAAGCAAGATGTGCTAATGGATGGCTTGCTGTTTGGATAAATTGCTGTTCACAGAGAGCCACTAAGCGCTGCAGTTGAAGAAATCTGTTCACTTGCCTGTTCATGCTGCCTCAGACACAAAGGGCTGCTCTCAGTCCCTCCTCACAGGGCTTCTCCTGTCACGCTTTCCCCTTCCCCCTCAGCTTTTTGGTATGTCTTTTGCCATTGCCAGCAATACAAAGGACTGACTTTTTCTTCTTTTCCTTTGTCAGCTCCATTAAAATAGTATTTCACAAGATGTTGGTCTGACCTTTCATCAACCCACAGCCTGTCCAAATACCAACAACTGCTTTTAAAATACCTCAGAAAATCTGGCCTGAAGTTTTGGCTTTGCAGGCTGCTGAGGGTGGAGAAACCCACCACAGTTATAAGTATGGCATCAACAGTACTTGCTAAATTTGGGTTCTGTCTTCTATCTTTCACCACCCAAGCAAAGCCCATGGTTTACTTCCAGTCTCTGGCAGATGCCACAAGTATGCACTGGAGGTGGGACCTCTTGAGCGCTGACCTGCCTCATCTGGAAGCCATTCGAAGCTGCCACCACCCATCTGTGTTTAACATGCATCTCATCTTGGGTTCCTGACAAAACTCTACGTTCTGCTAACATGACACAGTCACATTTCCTTTTAAAGAAAAAGCTTACTAAGGATCCTAAGAAATCATCTCACCGTTCTTTTTGTTAAAAGAAAGTCTTAGTAAGATGGTAGCAGCTCCAAAATACTGGAACAAACCAAAATTAATGTTCTCTTATTATTCACATTAGGACAGTAGCTGTGGAGAGATTAGCTCTTTCAACTCCAACCATGTTAAGGGTAGGTCTTACCTCCTAAGGCCCCTTGGTTCTGCTACTGACTATAGCTTGTTTGTGCCTGCTCCAACTCCTCACTTGCCAGCAGGCTTGAAGAAAGTCCATTACTTTTCTGCTCTCTTTTTCCCTCTCTTTAGAAAAAAACCCTCTTTGTAACACCAGTGGTTTCTCTCGAATCCTTGCATACATCTATCAAAAAGACACCAATAACACATTTAAAGGTTTGGGTTTGTCAGGTCAGCTGAAATCCAAGAGGTTTCATGCACTTCACCTCTTAAGTAAAAGGTTTCCATTAAAGGAAGGGTCACAGAAGCTCTCTCACTGCCTACTGCAGAGCTTAGGAACATGCTCAGCTGTCTCCTGCACCAAAGGGAGAGCTGCACTTCAGTCTGAACCTTCCATCCCACCCTTACGCATGCCACGCACACAGCTGGTCCACCCTCAGGCCAACTTTACCCACTGAGCTGGCTGATGCGGAGTTATGCAAGTGAGGCCCAAAAGAAGTTTAAAAGAGGAAGGAAATGGGGAAATGCCATAGGAAAAGTGTGTTAGATTCTGTAAGAAGGAAGCAAGCTCCCTTGCAGAGTAAACCAAACCTCTGCTAGTCCACACTCCACCCCAGTTTGCACATGATGCTACCTGGACATTTCTTAAGTTGGTTTCAGGGAGGTAGTACTGACCCACACTGGTTCTAGACATGCAAGAACCAAGAACTTTGCTATGTTGCAAGTGCTCTCCTTCCCACTCAGCATCCTTCAGCTTGACAGACAGGCACTACCTCAAACCCAGAAGATGCAGGTCGTGATCCCTGCTTTTCCCCCTATAACAGGAAACTGCTCAGGCTCATTTTCATAGAGCAAAGTAAGCTGTGGACTCTGTGTAAGCCTGTAAAACCCCAAACCAAACTCACAATGGAATAATCATAAAATGGAATCAATCCCAGACTGGTTTGGATTGGAAGGGACCTCAGAGCTCATGTAGTCCCAATCCCCTGCCACGAGCAGGGACACCTTCCACTAGAGCAGGTTGCTCCAAGCCCCTGTGTCCAACCTGGCCTTGAACACTGCCAGGGATGGGGCAGCCACAGCTTCTCTGGGCACCCTGTGCCAGTGCCTCAGCACCCTCACAGGGAACAGCTTCTGCCTCAGAGCTAATCCCCTCCTTGACCTGCTGCTCATGCTCTCTGGGTGCAGCCCACAGAGGGGTTCTGGGCTCAAGCACACACTGAAGCTGGGTCATGGGGAGCTTCTCCTCAAGGGCTGCTCCATCTGGTTTCCCCAGCCCGTTTGTGCTGGGGATTGTCCTGACCCAGGGGCAGGAGCTTGCACTTGGCCTCGTTGAACTATAACTTGCCTATCTCAAACCAACTGGTTGCCTGAATAGCAGTAACAGCTGAGTATCTGAATCACGTTTGATGAATGAGCAGTAGCAGAATTTAATGGGAAGCTGTTCCACTTCATGATCCAATCCACATTCTGAGGAACGACACTTTCCATTATGAAAGTAAAAAAATATATTCCCAGAGTCTGACTCAAGATCAATAATTTAAATTGATGAGGAAAACAGAATCAGGTGTTATCCAGAAAGACCTGGCCCAGTACTGCAAGCTTAGAGTTAAAAGACTGACTGGGGCAGCTCAGGAGAGAGTGTGAGCTCTTGGAGTTCCTCTTCTCTTCACCTTTCTCTGATGAAGCATCTTCACGGTCTTTTGCACCTTCCCCTTCACCATGGTTCGAAGCTCTTTTTAAAGTAAATTTCTTGGGTTTCTTCAGTGAGTAAAATTCCCGCATCAAATCCTCCACCTCCCACTGCTCTTCCTTACGCTTCCTACAGCAGTGCAGAGCAGCAGGGTCAATGGGATGAGCTTCAGTGTTGAAGATGTATCCTCCAGCATTTAAGACGCATTCCCCATATGGAGTAATCACCACATCAAAGTCGGAGCCATCATTGTGCATGAAGTTGTCTGGGTCAAAGAGCAGGTACAAGTATTTTATTGTTTCAGCCAAAAAGAAGGATTCCATGCGATTATCCAGCCTGTGATCCCGCAAGTCTTTGATCTACAGGAGAAGAAATACAGTGGGTTACAGTAATACTGAATTCAGTAAGCCATGAACTGAGGGGGGGAAAGTAAAACCAGCAATTCATTTCAGTTAAACAACACAGGATGGCACCAATTCACCCTGTATTTTAAACAGCTGTATGAAATACAGCAACAAGGTTCCAAATGTTTGGAATTAGCACAGTCTAGTGATAAGGAACAGGAAACTAGCAAGCAGGAGAAATGCACTTCCTATTTGGGCAAGGAGGAGAGCAAGGAAGCTTCTCATCATTTTCCCTGCCAAAAAAAAACCCCAACATAAGGCTTTTACCTACTTCCCAGATCACAAGGCTTAATTCCCAACATTTATGTGGAGTTTTTCTGTAAAATAGAACTTGAAATCTTCTATTAAATTAGTTAAGAGAAATCACACCTTGTGTTTGATCAGATTTTGAAGACATAGTGGGAAATCAGAACCATTGGCAGGCAACCAGCAGGCAGAGAGCCTGCACATAAGCCTTCCTGCTGGGTGGAACACAGAGCAGCTAGAAAGATACAGGAGGCATGAGAAGCTGCTGATGTTTTCTCATGTTTAGGCTCTGCTGCCCATGCCAGAATTCAGCCACTGTTCAGGATGTGAGGAAAGTTACCACCAGAAACATGATCGGCTGTTACCAGGTCAGCTTCAGAGAAATACAAGGGGCTTGTTTGAAAACGAAGTCATGTTTCAACTAAAGCAAATCACTTGCCTCAATGGCAAAGCATCATTTCTGAGAACACTTTCTAGAAGCTGCTATTTAGCAGCCATTCAGCTGACTTAGCAGTTGATTTAACACTTACAGTTGCAAATCCACAGTCCACCTTGCTGATTTTCTCTATTGACTCCACTGCATCTCTTCCCAGTTCCAAGAGTGTGGGATCTCTTGTAGCACGGTACAGATACATCGCGCTCTCAATCAGCTCTGCAAACCCCCCCCAGACATTTGCAAGCATCAAGATTACCAAGCCATGGACACTGGGAAGAAGAGAGATTCCTTCAACTACTTTAAAAACACTACTTCAGGATGATAAGGTGAACAGCCCAGCTTGCCTTGTATTTCCTCTGGCTCAAAGCATTTGCTTTTCCTGAGGATGTGCTACAAAGAAATTCACTCCAACCAGATTGCATCAGCTCAGGTAAGAGTGAATAATGCTCCCCTCCCACATTCAGGGAGTGGGAGGGTAGTAAAAGAGAATAAGATTAGAACTCGGTTGTCAAAGGAAGAAAAGAAAGACGCTTCTAGAAAGAATTATGAAGAAATTCAACCCCCAAAATGCAGTTTTTAATCCTGTAAGACTCTGAAACTAGGCTATCCAAAACACCACTAAGCAAGCACTGTGGAAATACTCCATTATAGGCAAAGTATGCACTGTGCTGTGTTCATTTACTATAGAAATTGGGATGCTATAATACATTTTGGGATGCTATAATACATTAGAAGTTAATACTGATGAGTATTTTTGGTACAAGTGTCCAATTCAAAAACATTTTTGTTTAAAGGAAGTTGAATGCCCCATCCCTGGCAGTGTTCAAGGCCAGGTTGGACACAGGGGCTTGGAGCAACCTGCTCTAGTGGAAGGTGTCCCTGCCCGTGGCAGGGGGTTGGAACTGGATGAGCTTTAAGGTCCCTTCCAACACAAATTAGTCTGGCATTCTGTGAGTGTGGATGTCACCTGAACACTCAGCCCAAAAGGAAATTAATTATTCAGATTATGCCATTGCAGTATCACAGACATCATATAATCCTTGTTAAATGCTGAGCTGAGCTTTACTGGTGCAACTAGAATTGGTTTACTTCAGGAACTCAGCAGAACTAGTGGTCTGCCCATACTTGCTTTCACTTCCTAAATATAAAGAACACAAGGAGTCATGTTAACGTTTTGCAGGACTTTAAAAACATCCCACGTTGGACGATCTAATACTTAAACATGTCAAACCTTACATTGTGAACTCAATTCATTAACATGCCCCATTTATATAATAACACTATTGTCTGCTTCCTCTAAATGTAGCCCTGCCTCTGTGAAGCAAAACGTGTAGCTTTGACTATTGAGATCACTGGTAAAACGCATGCAGGAACTAAGTCAAAGCAAAGCTAGGGAGGAACTTTTAGGGAGCAGGTAACATTTGATCATACCACCAAAGCAAGAGCAGCAGTCCATGTTCTTTTTGATTTCAGTTCTGCTTACCAGGCCTGAGTGGATATCCTTCCCTCTTGTCTACTGTATAGCCCTGGGGAATGTTGTAGAACTCAGGCAGCCCACCAAACTGCTTCCAGACAGTGTAGTAGTTGAGGAAGGTTCTCATGGCATTATCTACATCCCCGATGAGGCTCTGAGAGAGAGGCAACAATTAGCAAAGCAACATCTGGGTGAAGAAAAAACAGCACAGGAATCAATGCAAAAACACTGCTATAGTCAAAGCAAGAGAGAGTGACAGAAATGGCTTGTTCAGGAGGTCTGAATGGTATAACTAAGACTTGGGCATGATGCATTAAGAACAGGCAAGACTGAAGAGGAGACAGATGCTGCTTTTCTGTTGGATGACAATCCACACACCTGAAATTATAGGAAGTCTCTTTGATTTTCAGTTTTAGAAGGCTGTGTTTCTTCAGTCAACATTTCTTTTAGTCAATCACAGCATCCAGTCTATTTCAACGGGAATAACAAAGTCCCAGACCAAACATAAAGACTGATGAGAAAGCAAACCATGAATGGGAAAGGATTCATACAAATAAAGCATTTATGAGGTGGTGGAAAAAGAAGTGATTTGCTTTCTCCTTAGGTTCCCATCTAGATTATGAGCCCACTGTCAGTGGAGTTTGCTACAACAGAACTGCCCTCCTGTCATGCTTAATGGGAGACTTTTTACAGACCATAAAGCCAACATCTGCTCTTCCACTGGCTCAGAGTAAGGCAGATTTCATCATAGAGCAACCAAAACTTTTAAAGCAGCACAGATGAGGGTTCTATTCAGAACTTCTATATTAAAGACAGATGAACAAAGTCACCATACGGTATGACAGCTCCTACCTGTAGACCTGGCCAGTAGGCCTCCAGGGACTGAAACACAGGCATGGACACTGTTCCTTTGTACATCTGAACCCAGAGGTACCAGTCATCAAACTTCGTGTAATTTTTGATAGCTTTGTTATATTCTATAGAGAAACACAGATGGGTTGGTAATCCAACAAGAACAACAAAAATATTTCTTCTTTTAAGAGCAAGAGAAGCCACTTTTTCACTTGAACCATGATAAATGACTGACTTTCAGGATGGTCACTTTGGTAACTCCTGGTTGTCACAGGCTGTTCAAAACTATTACAACAAAGGCTTCAGGAACAGTCTTGAATCAGAGAATCACTGAATGGTTTGGGCTGGAAAGGACCTTAAGATCATCCAGTTCCAATCCCCTGCCATGGGCAGGGATACCTCACACCATGTTGCCCAAGGCCCTGTCCAACCTGGCAATGTACCCTCTTAGAGTGTTCATCTTCCACAGTCCCACATGCAAAGTTTTTACAAGGAGCCATTCCTGGGACTCTTCACTCAGGACACAAACTGCTCACCCAGAAACATGGACATCAGCTCCTCGTCCTGCAGGAGAATGGCTCCTTTGACAAGGTATTCAAAGTAGGAGTCCACTCCTGCCCCAATGCCAGCATCCTGGGCCACCCACTTGGCAGTGATCACATCAATGTGGTTGCCAACCTGGAAGAAGCAAGGGAGGAGGAAAAGGGGAGTTAAAGTGGAAATAAAGCTTATCTACTGGACAATAACACCCACTCCACACAAGACACCTTTGCGCTTTCTTCACACTGTCCATTTCAGATTCACAATGTCCATTCCAACTAGAATTTGCTCCATGACAAGATACATTTATCAGTATCAGAGAAGTATAAACTGTAGAAAATGTAACTTTAGCATTTTAAGCTTCCAGTATGAACACTGCACTGGTCAAACCAAAACACCATTATGCTACTGTACAAACACACAATTTCAACATGATGTGACTGGTCCTAATTCTGATCCTACAAGAGAGTAGAGAAGGATGAAGAGGTTCAGAGACAGAAGCCAAGGATGTCAAAGGCATGAGAGCTGCCTTGCTGATATTTAAATAGAAGCTTCAAACCTGGGACTCTGCAGCCTAGAAACAGACCCAGCTGATGGAGTATAAAATACACAATCATGACTTGCTTGGCATGAAAAAACTGAGTTTCTTTCCTGAATAAGGACTAGGGGTATAAACCAAAACTAAACAGATCCCAAAGCAAACAGAAGGAAACACTTCTTCGTACAGCATACAACAAATCTGTTCCTTTTACATACATAACACTAGGAGTTCACATGGCTTCAAAAAGCAGCTACAGAATTAGCTGAAGAAAGACTGAACACAGAGGTAACACTTCTAGCTCTGGCTATTCCTAAACCACCAAAGCTGTAGAAGCCGGTAACATCTTGGTGCACTTGCCATGCCTTTATTCTCTTCTGTAGGCCATTGTCCCACCAGGAATCAGACAGATCCTTCATTTAAACTCTTGGAGCTGCTGTTACAAAACCAGCAATACCCAGTGGGAGGTGTTGATCTGTTCTGGAGCAGAACGATGGCATAATGTTGGGCTGTACCACTCAAGCAGAGATGTGGATGCTGCAGGTGTTTGGGAACAATGTGAAACACACAACTTCAGCCCAGTTCTTAGCACTGGGGTTACTGATCTAGTTCCATCTCCTCTCTCTTTATGCTTTTTTATGCTTAGAGCTGCATCCACAAAGCTACACAAAAAGCAAGCCAGCAAACTCAAAGTTACTCCTCACTCACCAGCCCAATATCCGAGCGATTCTTCCACAGTGCCTTCAAAGCCTTCCTGGCAACATCCTCGAACACTGGGTCACCAGTGAGGTGGCTTAAAGTGGCAAATTCCACTATAAATGTCCCAATTCCAGCAGTACAGGTAACTGGGGTCTCCCCAGGGTTTACTCCATGCAGCAAGTTCACTGTTCCATATGGCATCCCAGTTGGGGTCTGAAAAGCTGAAATGTAAGATTTGGGGTTCACTCTTATGTCTGACACTCTCAAACATGTGCCTCACATTCCACTGCACACAGGCAAGAAGCAGGACTGAAGCAACTGCTGTAACTGCAAAGAATGAAATGAGAAGTAGAGTGTGGTCTTGGGAGGGGCACAGAGGGCTCCCCAAGCTACCTACAGTCCTGGGAAGGTACTGTAGACCCCTTCCAGCCTGCCCAGAGCAGCAGACTGCATCCCTGCCTTTGTTTCTTACAGCACAGGCAGGGTAGTCAAAAGGGAACTAAACTCACTGGATAGCAAAGCGCAAACACTGAGCATGATTGCTCAGTGGTAGCCCCGGGGGCCTACCACACAAGGGAACAGTGCCATGCTATCAGGGACACATGCCAGCAACAGCTCACAGAGGGGAGGATAAGGCTGCATCATCTTGTCTTTACAAGCTGCTGTTTCACAGCCTTTATTTATTATTCATTTTAAATACATTTCCCCTCAACAAGCAAGAAACAAACCACTGTTTTAAGCACTTGTAACACTTGGCATGCATTTATCTAACTGGTGTCATGCACTTCACAATGTTCTCCCAGAGAAGTAAACTTGCTTTGAGCCCAGGGAATGCAGAACCTTTTTATGAGTTGCCACATCAAGCAGCACCCACCAGTCACCTCGTGAGCCATGGCACAGCCACACAGACCACACGAGTTCTCACCTGGCAGGAGCTTGCGAGCTGCTTCCTCTGCCATCCTCAGGAGAGGCCCGGCGCATGGCCAGCCTGCTTCCACCTCAACACCAGCCTTCTTGGACAGCAAGTGAGCCGAGAGGAGGCCGCCCACCACTGGAAGGAGCACAGTAAGAATCCCATTAAAGAATTTGTATTTACCATGATGCAGGGGCAGTGTTTAGGGGAAGAAAAGTGAGATGGCTCATCCTTAACAACCAGGACACAGCCTAATCCAACATGCCACAGAAGAAGAGTGGTTTGTTTCTTCCTGCCTGTTTACAACAGGTAGATTTATTTCTTCCATTAGTTTAGAAGCATCAGATCCTTCTTGCCCTTCTACACCTGCACTGCCCTGCAGACAGTCAGAGAGCTAATAGCATAATGAACATGAACCTCTGTGAGAGGAATTTAATTTCTTCCACACAGCTTAATACTATGCATAAAGTATTACAGTGCCCTGCATTACTTTACATCTTATATAATAGAATCTTAAATTCCTTGGAGGAAGTCATGCAGGCCAGAGCCAGCACAGAGAAATTACACTGCTGCCAAAACTGGCTCCGCAAAATTTGATAGGAGAAACACAAAAAGCAGAACTAACAGTTTTGTTCCCTGACAGTGTCTTAGTTGGATGGCACTGAAGGATTTCAGCATTCAACTGGGTACAAGACTTCTGATTTTCAATAAAGACAGCCAAGTTTCACTTACGACACTAAAGCAAGAAATTAATAATCCCTATTTCAAAACAATATGCAAAAATATGATACACTTTGGGGTGTTTCAGTGGAAAAGATGTTTATTTCAGAGCTGCAAACCTGGCGCCAGCATACTGAAACTGACATGTCTGCTTCTGTTTGCACTGAGGCAGGAAGCACACATCTGACATGCAAAGACCAGAAGAGAGTGACGTTTGTTTGGGATTTTTCTGTTGGTGTATGTGTCCTCTCACACTGCATTTACAAACTCACTCTGCCCCCGACCTCGCATGACCTCTGTGTATAGTTCAGAGGCTCCTACAGGAACACTGTGGAAAAAGCCCACCTCACCTCGAATGTTAGTTTCAAAGACAGATGCATTGACATCAATATCAAAATCCACTCCTTCCTGCAGCACACCAACGACTCGCTGGAACTCGGAAACGTTTCCCAAGATCTGTAGGGGACAATAGAGAACAAGGCTTAGAGTTCACAGGAAAACAAAGGTGCAATTCAGCGTTGGGGGCTAATTCCTGGTTTGTTTTATTATTTTGTCAAATCATTTATTACAAAGAGTAGTTAAAAATGTGATAACAACTTGATCTGCCCTGTATCAGCACCAGTGTGGCAGCAGGGCCAGGGCAGTGACTGACCCCCTGCACTGGGCACTGGTGAGGCTGCACCTCGAATCCTGTGTTCAGTTCTGGGCCCCTCACTGCAAGAGAGACATTGAGGTGCTGGAGCGGGGCCAGAGAAGGGCAACGGAGCTGGAGCAGGGCCTGGAGCACAAGTGTGATGGGGAAGGGCTGAAGGACCTGGAAGGGTTTAGTCTGGAGAAGGCTCAGGGGGGACCTTATCGCTCTCTACAACTGCCTGACAGGAGGATGGAGCCAGGAGGGGGCTGGTCTCTGTTCTCAAGGAGCAAGGGATGGGACAAGAGGAAACGGCCTCAAGCTGCACCAGGGCAGGTGTAGATGGAGATGAGGTACAATTCCTTCCCCAGAGGGTGCTCAGGCATTGGAACAGGCTGCCCAGGGCACTGCTGGAGTCACCGTCCCTGCAAGTGCTCACACCCCGTGTAGACGAGGCTTCAGTGCCATGGGTTAGTGGTGGCCCTGGCAGGGCTGGGAACGGTTGGACTTGATGATCTTGAAGGTCTTTTCCAACCTGGTTCATTCTTTGATCTCATTCCTAAATGTTTTCTTCTCACACACTGTAGGACTCCACCCGAATGTGGGGCAGGGAGCTCTGGACACCTGCCTCCTGGGGCCGGAGCACAGTGAAATGTAAAGGCTCCCTGGTCAATCAATAACTGACCAGGTGCTACTGCATACAAGGAGGCATGAAGG
>NW_009927810.1:4611-4869 GCF_000696875.1 Nestor notabilis | reverse complement strand
CAGGGACCGCCCTACCCCGGGCTTGCTGGCACAGTGCAAACGCCTCTCGGGTGCGCAGCCTGGGCTGTTTTTCTGCAGTGCTCCATATTGCTAGTGAGGCCCGTACAATCACAGAATCACAGAATGTTTCGGGTTGGAAAGGAACTTAAGATCATCCAGTTCCAGCCCCGTGCCTCGCACCAGACCATGTCGCCCAAGGCTCTGTCCAGTCTGGCCTTGAACACTGCCAGGGATGGAGCATTCACAACTTCCTTGGGC
>NW_009927810.1:0-4388 GCF_000696875.1 Nestor notabilis | reverse complement strand
CCTTCCAGCCGCTGTGGCAGCCTTATCTACCCTTGTGTGCAAAATCTGCCTAATACATGTCTAGACGTTAACCACAAACAGTCAAACCACAAACCCCAACCGAAAGAATGGAAAGTCATGATTCATAAGTTAAAACTGTACTATAGCCAAAGGGTGACGTTACTATCCTGCCTTACAGGTGATGATTTTAAACAGACTTGTTCAAGTATCAGAGCCCTCTTAAAACAAACACTGATGCTGTTCAGGGTAGAGATCAGTGCTACCTTGGCTCCTGTCTGTGTACAGCAACAGCTGCTAAACTAATTTTGCCAATATTCCAAGAAACTGGGGAGGAAAAGAGGAGGGAGAGATGGGAATAATTGCTTTCATTTTATGGACTCTTTTTTTCTTAATATATCAAGGTTATCAAGAATACTTGTGGTTCAAGTTGCTTCTTAGCATCAGTTCATCGCTGGAATAACTCACTAAAAATAAATGCAAAAGGATGCTAATGATGAGTTATTCCAGTGGGTCCAAGACTTTTCTTAATAGAATCAGTTGCATCAACAAGAGCATCACAAGCAGAGATAAAGAAGTCATTATCCCACCCAGCAGTTGTCAGGCCACACCTGGAATACTGTGTTCAGTCTTGGTCCCCACTATACAGAAGAGATGTGGACAGGCTGGAGGAGGTCCAGATGAGAGCCACAAAGATGTTCAAAGGACTGGGAAGCCTGGCGTGTGAGGAAAGGCTGAGAGAACTGGGTTTGTTCAGCCTTGAGGAAAGCAAGCTTAGGGTAGACCTTATCACCATGTTCTGGTATTTAACGGGTGGCTACAACGGTGGAGAGTCTCTTTTTACACAAGGAGTTACATGGAAAAGATGAGGGGGAACGGCCCAGGTTACTCCTGAGGAGATTCCATCTGGATATGAGAAGAACATCTTTCACAATAAGAACAACCAGCCTTTGGAACAATCTCCCCAGGGAAGTGGTAGGTTCCCCAGTTTTGAACATTTTTAATGTTCAGCTGGGCAGGGTGCTGGCACATCTCATCTAGGTCATGCTTTGCTTAGAGGGGTTGGGCCAGGTGATCCTCGAGGTCCCTCCCAACCTGGTATTCTGTGATTCTATGAAGAATAATTATCAAACTCTTCAAGTACCATATGCAATTACTGTGCTGCTGGAAACATTTCTGTTTAACCACAGTAAACATAAATGCAGCACTATCTGCCAATCACAATTTCTCCCAACTCAAAAAGGAAAAAGTAATGTAACAGACACCCAATACTTTTACAAATAGAGCCTGTTTTCTCTTTCTCATGTTCTTCTTTTACTGTCTCAAAATGAGCATGTTGGGCGGGGTATTTTTTGCAGGAATTACGTCTCTGCACACTAAATAGTGTCTACAATTCCTCTAGGAGGTACAGAGAGGGAGGCTAAATAGAAAACAATCAAACTCATTAAAAATGTAAAATTAGTCTGAATATATTTGCTTCTCCTCCTAGCAGATGTTACCCTTCTTTTGTCTGACATCATAATCCTGCTTGCTCTCTCTGGCAAGCTACTAGAAAGTTCTCCAAAATAGTAGGAAAACAAAGGTCTGAATTTCTAACATAAACAGCAACCATGAAAAAATGTATTTAACCTCTCCCCCAGCAACACACTTTATATTTTCCTCTTGTGATAAGTGAAAACAAAAAAGACACAAAAGCATTTCTCCTTCTCGTGTGGGACTGAATGCTGATTTTACTGTGGGTGAGAAAGCTCAGGAACAAGTTAGGCAACTTGACAGCAGCCTGCCAGATGGCTGCTATGGTCTCCCCTTACCCCACTGTCTGAGCAGCCCCACTCTGTCACTGCCACTTCTCTGGTCTTACGGGCAATGGACTCAGTCTGAGGAAAAAGAAAACTCCCCACCTCTCCATATGCAGACAAGAAACAATGGGTTTGTTGCCAGCTATGTGAGCTGAATGACTAAGAAATTCAATAAACACCAGCTAGACAGAGTAAAGTTGCATAGCCAGAGGGGAGAAGGACAGCAGCAGCTACACCTTTATTTGGGTTAGCTTATCAGGGAGTTGTGTGCCAAGATGGATTAAGGAATTGTGTAGTATGGGTTGTGGGCTTTGCATCTGACAGCTTACTCCAAGAAGTGTTCCCAGTTCTTTTTGTCATAACCTTAACAGGTTGCTAGTAATATACTTAACATACTTATCTCTCAGCCTTTCCTTAATATACTTAATAGTAACATGTTGTGTGCTATAACATGTTAATAGTCATAGTAACATGTCATAGCACACAAATGCAATATGTGTTCCTCAGAACAAGCTGTTCTAGGACTCCGCTTCCTGTCTGGAAACAGCAGAAGACAATAATTGGATCATTATTATCTAGATTATCAATTACTATCTGGATAAAAAATAGTCTTCAGTAAGTAGACCAGATACTCACCCAGATGTCCTCTATTTTGAACAGCAGCTCAGCTACACAGCAAACAGGGCAATTGCAGGGCTGTACGTGTGGCAGCATTCTCTCAGTTCTGGCAAGGAAGGGAGAGATTGTAGGAATGTTCTGGCAATGGGCACATGTGGCCGAATCAGGCACATTCATCCATGAAAAGAGAACACCTAAGCTCTGTGAAGGACGCTAGATTTGAGAGTAAGAAAAAGTTTACATTGAAAAACAAAACAAACAAAACTTTAGGTTGCCTATCTTGAGAAAATGTCTAGGAAGAGGAAGCTTGGCCTGTTCATGGGATTGAACATTTTTAAACTGTGGAGTACTGAGGAACCTGAAGGTAAATAATGAACTCCGGGTATTCAGGAGCTTCCATGTTGGTAGAGCACTTCCAGTCACTGAGGAGAGCTCTGAGAAGAGGTGAAGTTTCCATGGAAAGGAAGAGTTCTGAGGGAGTATTGAGGCAAAATGGCTTGGGATAGAAGTCTTATCACTTTTGGCTCTGTTTGGAAAGTGAAGGTATTGATCAGTTAGCTAAAGACTAACCTGCAAGGGCAGTCAGAGGGACTAAATGAGGTAGCAACCAGACAAGGTGATAACTCCCTGGGATACAAAGAGTTGCCTGTGTTGACCTTTGTTCCCAATTGCTGTCCTGGATTTCTGGTAGCCTGGGTTTCTAAAAAACATGTGCAGTGGTTAGCTGAGGAACACACTCCAGAGCTTCGTCCTAGGGCAGAAATAACAAATGCATATGCCGTTACGTTTGAAATCCCGGAGAACCGTAACCTGGTATCTTGCATCACGGCTGCATCATGGCCCTCCTCAACATGACACACAGTAGTGGGGCTTTCCTGCGGTTCCTTTCATCTGCAGATAGGATTAAGTGGCCAGAGAGTGACAGAGAAAGTGGTGGCACATACATCTGGGAGAGGGCTGGCATCCATGGAGCTGTGGGCAGGAGTGAGGTGGGTACACTGCAGGCCTCTGGAGCCTCATGGGTGCAGTGAGCAATCGCCTTGTGATATGACTAAGCTGGTGCAACCTCTTTAAAATTCATAGCTTGGCAAAAGAAATGCATGCAAAGAGGTTCCCGAAAGAGAGGAAGTGAAGCAAGGAGACAAAGAAGGACGGGCGAAAGCATGGTCTTGTGGGGTCTGTGGCAGAAGGAAGCCCAGTCAGTAAGCTGGGGGAAATTCCAAGCAGGTATTTTCATGCAAAAGGCACAAGCAGTTCACACGATCAGCATAGCAGGCGAGCTCCTGAAGGAGCCTGTACTTGAAGGCAACACATGCCAGAACAGGATGAGTTAAAAGGGAAGAACAAGAAGGATCACAGCGGAGGCAGGGGCCGTCCACCCTCAGCTGCGCTGGCGGCCTGCAGCAGTGCTCTCACGCTTCCTGCCAGTTTGGGCCAAGCGCTCAGGAGGCACACTTGTTACCTGGCACAGTAACATGCATCTGGGGCAACTTGCTTGCCAGTGCATGCACAGAGGCTGGGGTGCTAAATGAGCACTGCAGTCTACTCCTGTTGTCATTTCTCTCTGGTAAACTGGGCCTTGTTAAGGCCCCAGAAGAGATGCGCATCGTTGAGGCTCTCCCAGGCACTGCCTTGTGTTGTGAAACGGAATCGTGCTGTGGCCCTCACGGGCTGCGACAGCAATGGACCCACAGCTCTCGTGTACGCCTTGACTAACGGCCGCACAACTCCATGTGCACGACTGCCACCAGCTATCTGCAGTACTAGTTAACATCGAAGACGTTATCGTGCCTCTGGAAGCACTCAGATAAGCCTCCACACCCGTGGTCAACTCCTGGGCAGTTCCAGAGCCCGAGGTGAGGGCTTTTGCCTTGCGGCGGTAGGGCAGCAAGGACTGAGGCCCGCGGCCACGGTGCAGGCGGTGTGAAGCCAGGCAGAGGGAGCGCCGGCAGGCCACAGCCGTACGTGCGGCAG
>NW_009927809.1:108734-116740 GCF_000696875.1 Nestor notabilis | reverse complement strand
GCGGGCTGGGCTGGAGGTTGCTGCTCACTTGTTGCCTGGTACTTCCTCTCTGATGGAGTCTGAGATGCTGCAGTCGCCTCTTCTGGGGCTTGGGGAGGAGGATGAGTCCGACCTGACTGACTGGAACTTGCCTCTGGCCTTTATGAAGAAAAGACACTGCGAGAAGATCGAAGGCTCGAAGTCGTTGGCTCAGAGCTGGAGGATGAAGGACCGGGTAATGCTCAAGGGCAGGATGGGGGTTGTGTAGGATGGGGTTTGTGGGAGGAGTGGGGGGGATAGTGGTGGAAAGGAAGGATTAGGTGCTCAGAGGGCTGCTGTACCTCAGGCAGCAGTCTGTTTTCACATGAAATGCTGGATGTTTGATCCAATAGGTTGTGTGCCTGTCCTGTGGCACTGCGGGAAGTAAACATGGACATGGGTCAAAAGTACTAGTTCAAAGCTCATGGGAATACACTCTTTGGGTAGTTCCCTCATTTAAGATCTTTAAATGAAATTTGGACTCTTCGTGTTTTTCAGGAAAGGCAATAAAACTAACGAGGTGTTAAAGTGTTCTCTGGATCAGCAGGTTAATGGTGCAAGCACAAAGTGCACTAAGTGTAGTCATTACAGTTGTCTGCAGTGGTGAAGACGCACGGAAGTGTTGTGGTTTTGAAGCTTGCCACCAGCATGTTATGTGGAATATGAAATTAAAGCATTCTTTGTCTGTGGGGAAACTGAGATTTTGATGACAGGAAGGGGTTGTGAGACGAAGCACTTACTGTACTAAAGCGAGGTGCTTCCCTTGTGTTTGAATGTATGTTGCATGTTAAACTGATAAAGCCAAGTGTGGCAAAGAAGTATCCCTGCCGGGGGGTCTCAAACTTGTATCCAACTTAGATACTTAAGTTAAAAGCAACCAAACAAAGCAGCCAAGAAATGTCATGGATAATGAGCACCTCTCATTCTATTCTTGGAATCTGCTTTGGGTTACGGGATTCTCCAGGTCTCAAAGCTGCTCTGCCTGTAACTTTGTGGTTATGAATATGCATGAATTCTTTTGGTGACCAATTTTCTGTTGTGTTTGTGATCCCTTTTGTAATACTATGGAATAACTTGGGAACTGCAGTTGAAACCTGTGATTCTTTCCAGAGGCTTCATGACCAGGCGTGAGGATGCCGTACGTGAGTCCTAGCAGGGCCATCACTAAACGGTTGTGAAGTTCTGGGGAAGGCTCTGGCTGAACCAGAATCATTTGCCTGAGTAGAATCATGTACTGAAAATCTGACTTGGCAGATCTTTAATGGGTTGAATTGAGAGGTTTTGGATGTAATTTAAATGAGACACAGAACACAAAGTCCTGTGGTACGTCCTCTTTGAAGGGTTTTGGCAAAGAAGAGGTTTTTCTCTAGTAGACTGTGGAGGTGTGATGAGCTTGCTTGTCTATTTTAGTGATCCCTCTGCCTTCCTGTGAAGCTTCCTGTTCACTTATTTCCTGATCTGCAGAGTTGTCTTTTTCTAAATTGGGAATGACATTGACTTGATCAAGATAATCAATAGGTTGTACATCTTAAGCGTGAGTAAAGTGGGAGTAATCAGCTGTCTTCTTTGTACTTGTCAAATGTTTCACACACGTGTTGCAGCCAGAGAGAGTTATTTTCATGAAGAGTGCAATGATTACAGTTATCATCACAACCTAGTTCTGACCATACTTACTCCTGAGGACTTGCAGATTTTTGTAAATGAAGAAAACCGAAGCAAATCTGTAATTTTCTGTTTGGTCCTTCTCTTTCCACTGCCAGCCTGAATCAAGTAACTTTTCTCTGTATCAGGATCAGGGGTGCTGCTCATAGATCATTTGTATCTGGACAGCTTTATCAGGTATTGTTTGGACAAACTTGATGCTGTGTTTATTACTTTTTGCTCATCATATTAAAAGCAACACTTAGTAACATCCCTCCAGTGTCAGTCTGACTGTGGGTTTGCTGCATCCCCTGGTTCACTTTAGCTTCCTTTCCCTGGCTCTTGCCTCCCTTTCCCACAAGCCAGGTCTGAGTGGCTTCAGGTGTGCTCTTCTCCTCAAGATGCCACTGAAAGAGATTTCTGTGAGGGTTGGAGGGGACGTACCTCTGGGTGTCACTTGAAAGTGCGGAGAGCGTTGCATTAGTTTGAATTTGACACATTAACTTGTCAAAGCTCAGGATGGGAACTGTCGCCTGTATTTGAACACCCTGGCTTACCTAAATCAGGCAATTCTCAAAGGTTAACCAAAACAAGCCTCTCTTTGCCTGAGTTGCAGGAAAATCCGTGGCATTGTTTTCCCTGTGAATCATGAAAAATCACAGGCAGTGGCAGATTTGGATCTTATTCATCATCTTGAGCAGTCCTTGGGAGTGATCCTACCTTTGCTGTAGTTAATGGGAAATGATTCATTGAGATTTGGGAATGGAGTTACTCTTTTTTTCAACTTGCTTCATTGGTCTAAAAACCACAGAGGTTGTAGGAACTTGAAGGTTCTTTAGAAGGCGCAATTCCAATAAGAGGGAAGGATCAAATAATAAAAGTAATGAGTATTAAATCCAGATAAAATAACTGAACATTGATTTCCTCTCTTTCATCCAGAGGGACTTCTCTGAAAATGTTTAATCCTTCGTCTCCTGCTTTCATGGACTGCGTGTGCCACCAAAGTGACACTGCTTTGATCTATTATTTATTTAAAGGGTATTTTTATCACAGGAGGCTTGGAATTATGCTTTGTATATTGAGCTAAACTCACAGCCTCAGTAGCATCTGAGTCAGGAAACTTGATTTAAATAAAAACGTTTCAAACACACCAGGTTTTACTGACAAGTTCCCACCAAATTCAGCATATTTAAATTAAGATTTGTTGTACTTACATTGATTTCTAAAACGAGCAGAGAGCCACAAAGCTGGTTGTAACAGTTTTACTCCAGCATTTTTTTCCTGCTGCCTCCTAACTTGCTGGGTGGGAATTAAATCCTGTTTTTGTGAGCAGAGGAATACACAATGAGGTTTCTATGGAAATGCAGATTAAAGCAGAACCACATGCAAATGGGCTTAACTCAGACAAGCAGAATCCACCTGCCTGCAATGTGAACACTTCGTGTGTCAGAGGAGGTTAATGAAGGACAGCAGCACTGGAAGTCTGCACGCATCATTTCAGCTTGAAAGGGTTGTGTCAGTCTAAGGAGGTTTTCCAGGCACTGTGGCCTGGCTGCACTCAGGCTTCCAGCACTGGAGGCTCATCTGTTGGCTGAGCATCACTGAGTGTGTTCCTTGTGAGCTGAAATGAAGCAGCAGCAATCTTGTGGGGGGAGAGGGTGGGAGTTTGTCGTTTGGCAGCAGCCTTCTCTTTACTTTGACTTACTCCATTTTCAGTATTTGTTTTCTGTTTGCTTATGCATGATCACGGGCTAGCAACAATTCAGGAAACTCATAACCCAGTGACTAGCCTGGGATCTAACACAGATGGTAGGTACGTAGTTTCCATTCTTCCCCTGGTATGAAGACAAACTCATAGGAGGAGCACTTGGCTTTGATGCTGTAGTGTGGCCCTGAGAGCTGGCAACCGTGTGAATCTCCCTCTCTTGCAGATCAGTGGTTGAAATCCATTTTAGTTCAATAGTTCCTAAAAGTGGCAGTTGCTGCCCAGTGAGGTGTGTGAACTGAGTGGTGATACAGGGCACCGCTGGCTTACAGATGTGTAAAGCCAAACAGAATCCCAGCTTCTCCCTAAACTGAGTCTCCTGGTGTAAGTAATGAGCACTGTCATCTGAGTTATAGATTTAGAACTTCTCTAACCTAGAACAAAGATCATTTTGAATGAAGGTGGTTGTGTATTGATTGGATAGAGTTGGGACGCTTGTGCTGTATCTGCCACTATCTACACATTTTGATGTCTGAGCAGAGAGGGGTCTTTGATTAACAGCTCTGCAAAGCACAGCTGGTCACATGCTTTGAAACAAAAAGGTCTCACCTCTGTAAACCAGCAGGAAATACCGAAACCTTCAACTCAAGTCAATCTCTCTCCCATCCTATGCATTTTCTCACTTCAGCTGAGGTGCAGGGGATGTAAAGTAAGCACTGTTAGCAAAGGCAGTGACAGAAAAGAACTGTATCTGTGTTTCTCCATTAAAAAAATGCAACAGGAGAAGACATATGTAATGTGCTTCACTTTTTTTGTCTTGGTGACTGGTGTTGCTGAGCATATGGTGTTTGGAGAGGAGTTAGGCAATTATTGCTACTTAAAATCAACATATATGTGTGTTGTAGGGCTGGTTATCCTCCTGCCCCAGCATGCTTGTAGGAATTTGCAAGGCCTGTGAATAGACAGTGAAAAAGCCACATGCACCTTGAAAGATAGACCCGAGTGCTGGGCTATTGTTGGAAATTGAAGACTTTAATTAAAATATGTGCCACTATGTGAGGCTTCA
Organism: Nestor notabilis; assembly: GCF_000696875.1. Taxonomy (NCBI): domain Eukaryota; kingdom Metazoa; phylum Chordata; class Aves; order Psittaciformes; family Psittacidae; genus Nestor; species Nestor notabilis. The sequence continues at coordinate 112,310 of NW_009927809.1, read as the reverse complement.
CCTTTAGTCCTCAAGTGTGGTAGATGGTAATAAGCAGTGGTGGAACCTCGTGCAGTGGTGGATCGCCAGATGGTAGCAGCTGCTTTGCACGAAGCTCTCGTGGTGCAAACTGTGAAACATCTGTTCTGCTGCCAGCTCCCACTCCTTTACTCTGGCATTGTGTGTGTTTCAGTGGCTGAGAGGCTGAAGATAACCTTCAGTGAATGTTTTAGACGTGCTTTGTTAATGCTTCTCTGGGTCTCACATTTCTTCCCTCTTCCCTTACATTTTCTTCAAGGCTGACAGAGTCTCAGTTCTGTCTCCGTGGGTTGTGGAGGTTTTCTGGGAAGTTTGGGCGCTTCTTACGATTCTCTCTGCAATACTGATTTAATTGGCTTGCTGCTGTGCTGAGCTTCTGCCCTTGAGCGTTTCCAGAGGTGACTGTTAGCGTAGATGGCCATGGGTAACCGAGGGAGCCTATTGATCGCTCTGTGTCTCATAGCTTTAACTGGCATTTCTAAGTGAATTTGATAAACCCAAGATATTTGTCTTGCTCTCCTATTCTTCTGTAAAGAGTGTAGTGTAGGTGCCTCTCTCAAGAGATGATGTAATGAAATACTTAACACAGGTTTGTGTTAACGGCATTCTTTATCCCACATCATAGCTTTGCAGTACAGTAGGTGACAGTGTTCTGTACTGTGTTGCTCTCCACACAACCAGACAGCTTCATCTTTGTGTTCCTCACTCTTCTGTTGAAATTACAGACTTGTTCTTCTCTTTATCATTTTCTCCTTCTTGCTCCTGTAAGCTTACAGGTCTTTTCCAACCTAAATGATTCTATGATTCCATGGACGCCTTTTGAAAGGTGGTGCTAGACAGGAGTGGGAATGCGGTGGAATGATGGAAAGAAGCCTGTACAGAATGCAAAGCAGATACAGAGTTGTGCTGAGGTGAGAAGGAAAGCTCGTGTCACGGATCAAATGAGGAATAACATCTAGAAAATGGCTCATTGATTCTTTTTGTGTGTTGCTTAAAGAAAGCAAAGATCACAGAAGTAAAGTATTTCCTTCTTATTTTTAAGAAACGATTGACAGGGACTCGAACACCATTTTGGTTCTATGCATTGAGCAGTGCTTTAAAGGCAGTGCTTTGCTGCTTTGCTATGACAGAGTTTATCGGCCTACTTGACTTCGTAGTTTTTAATCTGAAGAGTGGTGCTATTTTGTGCAATCACCTTTGATCTCGGAGGGACCTTCAGAAGCTGAGGTCGCATCAGCCAGAGAAGATGCACCCTGTTCTCAGAGCAAGTAAATAGAAGGTGTATACATATATCTTGGGTCTTGACTGGCAGTAGTAATTCATCTAGAGGTGTCAGAAGTGTTTGTAAAGTAAACAGTGAAGCCAGCAGTTAAGAGTCTGTTTTGTGAGGAGCTGTGTGGGCATTACCGACTGCTCCTGAACTTTGTGTAGCAGCTACATTCACTGGGTAAACAAACATGTTGGACATCATAGACCTCTGAAGAAAATTCAAAGGATTAGTGTGGAATAGAGAGGTTAGAAAAGGAAAACAAACACTGAGGAGGAGTTGATCTAGGAATCTAGTGTATGCTGTCACCACAGTCACAGCAGGAACTGACCTTTTGGGCTACAGATGGCTGGCGACTACCTGCAGAGGTGTTGAATTATTAATGTTAACTGGAAGTGTTTCTTTGCATGCTGCTATTTTTATCACTGAGAAGAAGCACACTGAGATTTCTTTTTTTTCCATAACAATTTATTTCTCTTAAACTTTGTACAAAAATACCCCCTTCCTTGAAACTGGAAGCTCTTCCTTTTTAGTTGTTTTACGCTGCTAACGTTGCAGGTGAGCTGAAGAGGACTGGCACATCTCTTCTTCTGGTAATTGGCCTGCTAAAGGGAAGATCCGTTAAAAGGAAGAGTAACACTTGATTCTCCATCACCTGGCTCAGTGTGGTGTGTAAGGGGTAAAGGGGGAGTACTGGGTTAGGGCTTGATGGGGTAAGAGGCTGCTGGAAGGGCAGTACACCAAGCACCTGCTTCTGCAGGCAGGGTCTGTGTTCCTCTGCCTGGTGGCAGGTAGAGGTAAATCATGTTCCTGTGGGATACCTTCTGAGTCACTCCCTTCAGAAACCTTTCTTTGGAAGAGTGTGATCCACTGGACCAGGAAGGTCAAGGTTTTCTCTGCCTGTTCATGGTTTGCAGCCTTTTCACCAGTTGATTTGCAAGCTGGCATTCCTCAGTGATGTGTTCAGTGCCTGAGCCCTGGAAATGATGCCTGTGCTGCCAGAGGGCACTGGACGAAGTGTTGCCACTTGTCACCTTTCAGCTGGGAGCCTGGAAAGGGAAGTTGCCAGAGTTCAGTGTCCTTCTCCTCCTGTGGCTGATGCCATGAATCCCATCACCCCAAGAGCCCCCCTCCAGCACACAGCCCGCTGCAATGGGCCACTGTCTTCTGAGAAAGCTTCCATGAGGAAGGAAAACCCCTGATTTTCTGGTGCTGTGGAATGAATGCAGCTGAAACCAAAGGGAGAACAATGTTTCGTGTTGCTAAACATTGCTGTTGCTGCTCGGTGCTTGGAGAACTCCTTGTTGGGGTGTTTAATGGCATGTCTCCAGAGCCGTCGGCATCTTGCAGTCACCCAAGGAGCACATACCTTGTGTTGCCTTTTGCTTGAGAGGCTTGTATTCAATCTATGTAAATGTACATGAACAAAAATGTCCAAAAAAAGCCTTCAGGAAGGGAAGGAATTCCCTGAAGGAGCAGGAGGGTTGAGCTGGGTGGGCAGTGAGGCTTTCCAAAGGATCTCTCAGTCTGGAAATCAGTGTTTGTATTTAATGCAGATAAGTTCACCCTCAGCTCTGTAAAATAATGTAGCAGGACATATTTTATGTTTAATGCTGTGTTTGTATTAACTCACAGAAGCACTTTTAACTTCCTGGCATAAACCCAGGCAGGTTGATCAGGGTTGAGTGTTCAGCTGTGAAATGTTTGAACAGAAAGTTTTCGGCTTGAAAATTGCAGTGGAAATAAAATATTTATGGGTTTTAAAGTGTCCATTTGGGAATGTTACATGAGGGTCTTCCCACAAAATTCCTCAGAAATTGATTGACTGACTTGTTGTTGGTATTACTTGAGCTAGAAGATGAAGCAGTGATGTGACTCCTTAGTTGCTAAGCTGTCCTTACTAACTAGTAAGAACAGGTTAGCAACAGTAGGAACCTCCAGCAATTGCACTGGGTTTGGACTGAGGTTACTTCCTCCTCTGCAAATCTCTTCTGTCTCGAGATGAAATCAGAGGCAAATTAAAAATACTTTACAAGTTCTCTGATCTTTAGTCTAATGTCAAAGCTTTAATAAGCATCTTCCCTTCTGAACAGACACCAAAGTACCTCTGTTCACTTACTCCCATTCCTGATGGATTTGGGAGTTGAATTCAGTACTGTTACTTCTCAGGAAGAGCTTTCTGGCCAAGTGGGTTTTGCAGTGTAAGTGCTGCAGGTTCAGTTATTAAATGGTTTTCAATTGGATGCAGCACGAGGTTGTGAGTTGTATACGATTTGTCTTTTTCCAAGCAT
>NW_009927809.1:68134-108703 GCF_000696875.1 Nestor notabilis | reverse complement strand
TTTCCAGAGGAGCCCACACTTAGAGCTTCCCTGGGTTTGATCTGGGTTTGATCTTGAGGCTTTGCTGAGAAAGCGTTTTGGATATTGGCTTCCTAGAAGCTTGCCAAATATTCTGTGCTTCATTTTTCAGTTCTAACAACAGCGCAGTGACGTGCATTCCGATGGATGTGTTCTTGAAATGTAGTGAAGAAAATGTCCACTGTCTTAATGATGGATGAGAACGTCCCCGTACTTCTCATATTAAGAAGCTTTGAACACGCTACAAAGTTTCTGGTGGCGTGTTCCAAAGGAGTTCAGGAATGTGAAAAGCTTTATTTGGCTCCTTGGGCTCAGGTTTTTGGTCTGTAATGATTCAGCATCATCAGTGGCTGTTGAGCAGGAGTTGGGGGAGTATCAAAGTGCTGTAACTCCCACTGAAGATGTGTTTCTGTAGTAGCACAACTGGTCATGCAGTAGAATACTTGACCCCCGTTGTGGGGAGGTAGGAGCAGGGAAATAACCCCATTTGTCCCTAGGACTAGTTAGCCTCTTACTTTTCATTACCAGGTTGCTGTCTGTGCTCAAGGAGAGATGCTTATTTAAAACACCAAAGTTGGGAATAGAAAATCAAGATGAGCATAAGTCACAGCCAGACCTTGCTAGTGAAATGCTGAGAACAAGTCAGTGTTAGACCACAAACGGGAAACAATAAATAAATGAGAAGGAAAAGACTGTTTAGCAGGATCCTTTCTAGTGAAGGAATCATTTGTGTGTTTCCACTTCTAAGAAGTTATTTTGTCCTGTAGTTTTCTTTGTTTCCTTCTGCGTTTTCGGTGTGTGTTTGCCAGCGTTGGGGCTCTCTAACACCCTGCAGCACTCAGGGTTTCGGAGGCTGGGCGAGCTTTTTTCCTTTTTCCTTTTATTTCCTATTATATTTTTATAGCTGTACTTGGCACTTCCATTATAAGGGGTCAATGTAGTAAAGGGGTATTTAAGATGTTTTGTAAATGGGATTCATTCCTCTCCTTCACCTGGTGCACAGGTGGGACAAGCCAAAAGCCTCAACAGGAGCCATGTGCCTCTTACTGTTTTAAGTCTATTTGATGGGTTTTGGGAAAGGGAAGGCAGGAAAAGATGTCACTAAATAATAAACCTGAAAGGTGGTGCTTTCTAAGTGAAGTTATTTGTGTATCTTTTGCTGGCTTCTCAGAAGGAACAGAAAGGTTTCAAGTCACATTTTGTAATACATATTTATTGCAGTATGATGTCTGGTGGTGCAGTACTTGGTGCTGTACATGAAACAGGAGCAGGAAGGAAGCCAGGGGCTCTTGCTGAGGAAGAATAAGGCACTGAAGTATCGGGTGCCAGACTTCTGCTGTTCTGGGTAGGAAGCCTGTTCCTTCAGGTTGAAGACTAAGGGGAACTGTTGTCATCCATTGCCACTCACTGCAGCAGCCCATGGTGCAGGAGCTGTGCTGTTCCCAGAGCCCAGGGCAGGGAGTGCTGGTGGCTGAGGGATGGAGCCTCCCAGTCACCTCTGATCACTTGTGAAAACCAGGCCTCTTTCATAACATACAGATTTTGTAGGGGATGAACTGGGAAAAATACGGAACTATTCATCCTTTTCATGCATTTTGGGAAGTGCTGCTTACTCCTTGTTAGCTCAGGGATGAGTAACTCCCACATGATTGCAGGGTTTTGCTAGTAAGAACATAATTAATCAGGTTTCATGCTAATTTTTTCCGGGTTCCCCATCATAGACATGGGAGTGAGCAGACACTGGTCCTGTCCTCCCTTCTTGGTGTGAATAGTGTCTCTCTGCTTCAATTCCTGTATAAATTACACACTTCTGTGGCTCTGGCTCCTTCTGTAAGTGTGAAGTTTGGGTATTGCAGTGAGCACCCTGCGGAGTGGAGGTGTGGGTGGCCTTGCTTCTGACAAGCCAGGGAGTGCTGAACTGATGGAAGCAACGTGGGCCACCTTTCTTCTGTTTTCCTTCTCTGGTTTAGGTATTAGGATGAGGGAATGTAGAACAGAGCATGAAGATGTGAAATATTAATTCTCAAGCAATGTTTTAAGCTGGCCATAGCACTGAGTCATTGGTTGATGCAGCTGTTTGGTTGGAGGTGAGACATCGCTGGGTTTGGATGTTGTAGGGTTGTGGTGCCTCGTGTGCCTCCACAAGTGGTGGGAATATGCTGCCCATCAGTTCCAGGGCCTGATACTGAAGCAGCAGCTGGAGGCAGGACCTGGCAGGGGAGCCAAGGCGGGATGAGGCTATCCAGGATAACAGTTGCTCTTGTGAGGCCACTCCTGCAGTCCCGCGTCCAGCCCTGGGGCCCTCAGCACAAGAGGGACGTTTACCTGCTCCCATGAGTCCAGAGGAGGCCCCAGAGCTGCTGCGAGGGCTGGAGCAGCTCTGCTCTGGAGCCAGGCTGAGAGAGCTGGGCTGGGGCAGCTGGAGAAGAGAAGGCTCCTGAAGGGGAGACTTTAGAGCAGCTCCAGTGCCTAAAGGGGCTCCAGGAGACCTGGAGAGGGGCTTTGGACAAGGGCCTGTAGGGACAGGACAAGTGGAATGGCTTTACCCTGCCAGAGGGGGACTGAGATGAGCTCTTGGGCAGAAGCTCTTCCCTGTGAGGGTGCTGAGGCGCTGGCACAGAGTGCCCAGAGAAGCTGTGGCTGCCCCATCCCTGGCAGTGTTCAAGGCCAGGTTGGACACAGGGGCTTGGAGCAACCTGCTCTAGTGGAAGGTGTCCCTGCCCGGGGCAGAGGGTTGGAGCTGGAGGAGCTTTAAGGTCCCTTCCAGCAGAAACCATTCCATGATTCTATGATTAAGAAAATAAACAAAAAATAGAGTGAATGTGTTGTTATACTGTAGTTGCTCACTTGGGTGTTTTTCCCTTGTAATGTTTTTAGTTTTAATATTAGAAAGGACATACTCTATTATAATATTGATCAGGGACCCTGAATAGCTCATTCTCATGGTTTAATAATGTGTTTCAGTTGGACAATGACTATTTTAAGGTGAGCAGCTGAAGTCTGCTGATACCCATTTCCATGCTTTGGAAAAGAAGAATGGGCTCTGAAAATAATCATACAAAGAGTCACTCAAAGTCTCAGTGCTGATCTATTAAAAACATGAAAAATTGCACCAGACATTCCCTGTTTGGAACAGTGTGTGTTGAAGAGCAGGTAACAAAGGTTCACTGAAGCCCTTCAAGTTACAGCAGTGGTAAAAATCCAACACAAATGAAATTGATTTTGTTTTTACACTAAGCAAGGGTTTTATTGTCTGTCTTTGCAGATGAAGACTGTCAGTGTTGCCTTAGTTTTGTGCCTAAACGTTGGTGTGGACCCTCCTGATGTGGTGAAAACAACTCCCTGTGCCCGCCTGGAGTGTTGGATCGGTAAGTCCTGAGAACTTCCAAGCCCCAGCTCAGTCTGTGGTCAGTTACAGATGGGAATGTGTAAGTGGTGTGTTTCCTGGACTTAAAACTGGGGTGAACAAAATGAAATGGGGCATCTGACTTCACTGCCTGCGAGTCGAGTCCAGCAGTAGCTGCTGCTGTGGCTCATCTTTCCTGCTTTGTCCTGAAATCGATAGTATGGAGAACACAAGCTGGTGATGAGGTGCTTGGCTTGCTTTTAATTGTTGTAGATTTATAAATACTTAAGGAAATCTCTGAGCAGTTACATCTTTAGAGTGCTGTGATCTGCAAAGGTTTGCAATTACCCTGCCTCATACAGTGTAGGAAGAAGCTTGTGTAAAAGGCATGGACTTTACCGCATGGTGAGGTGGCTGCTCTGAGGCTAATTTAATTGGGCTCATGAATTCAGAAGTCCTGGAGTTATTCCCAATGATGTCTTGCCAGCAGTTCCAGCACCTGGGCTTGCTACTCTGATGCAGTGTTGGACTGAATTCCTAGGGTTTTGTTAAGAAATGAAAAGTTGCCTTGGTTTTGGAGATCATGTCTGATTATCAGGACAAGACTTATCTGAAGTAATTTTAGAAGGAAATACCTGGTGTAAGAAAGCTTTCTGAGACATTTGGGGTTTATCTAGGAATTGAAAATGTTCAGTCTTCAGGAAGTAACACGCAGAGCTCTGTAATCCTGAACTATGCTGCAGAAGCAAATTAATCATTGCACAAACTGAATTTCCTTAAAAACTTGCAGAACATCTCATTTCTAACCTTGCTGTACCTGCTTATGAATCATGGCAGCTCATTAGTTTTAACCTAAAAATGCTGATGACTTTAAAGCAGTTAAAAAGTCATGAGCATGCACTAACAAATACATCTATTCAGTGGAGAGAACAGCTCTAGTTTCTCATTGATACATGAGGAGAGAGCAAAGAGAATGAGGAGCGTTGCAGAGTCATTAAATAAAGTTATTAGTGACTGTCATCAGCAAAGAGAATGTTGAATGCAGCTTTGTAATGAAATGTTCAGTGTGTAGCTATACACAAGTATTTGTTTCCATTCCTGGCCAACTTTTGACAAAGGTGATAGCAAAAAATCTGCAGTTTTTTTCCCTGTACAACCTTCCCCAGAGCAGCTCAAGGTGAGGACAGTGGGAACACCTTTGCCAGATGTGCAGGGAAGTGTGGCAGCTGTTTGGTGCCATCGCTGCTGTTTCCAGCTGAGCTGAGGTCTCCAGTGTGTGAACACTGTGCTTTACCTTCCGGATGCACCCTTAGAGTATCTCAAGTGGTTTGTTTTTTTCCAGGATGAAGCCTGAGCTGACATCTGTGCTGTGGTGTCAGCCTGGCGCAGGGAAGGCACCGGGGGAGCCTCGGGCCCTGACTGCACCCACCGTGTCCTGGCCTTACGTGTGTGCTCAGCACGGGAGGCTGAGGGCTCACGTCATCACTCTGCTGCACGAGCTATATTTAGGAAAATAATTTATTTCCACTGTTTGGCTCTTGGAATGGCACCAGGGAACGTTATTTTTATACAAAGGGTGTTGTTAATAGCATTAATTGCTCTGGAGGCACTCCAGGGTCTCCAAACTACGTTCCTCTGCTGTCAAAGTGCACATGAAGTGCTTAAATTTCATTTTCTGAAGTTCAGGTTCGTCCTTTTGGAGGACTCAAACAAGAAATCTGATGTGTTTATGCTATTTTACTGTTTCCTTTTTAATCTGAGCAGTAGCTAATGGCATATTAACTAACAGCAGGCTTCTGGGGTCTGAGCAGTCATCTCTAGAGACACCTTCCACTGGACCAGGTTGCTGCAAGCCCCATCCAGCCTGGTCTTGAATAACTCACTGATTTTGTTAATAGAATTATTTGTACTAAATAGCAAAATATTAGCTTCTGGTTTCTTTGAAGCTTGTTACTAGTGTCAGTTACAGGGCCATAGTGTTTGAATAAAGTACACAAGATGAAGCTGTGCTGGTATGGATGGATGGGGGTAATTACCCAGTCACAGTTCACTTCTCAGGAACTTTAACTGGAGTGTGCTCTCTGGAGCAGTCAGCAATGGAAGTAAGTGAGGCAGGATTCTGCATTCATCAAGAAAATACATTTAGCATCAAATATTTAACCAATTTAAATTGTTGTCATTATTTACTATAGAAGCCTTTCTTCTCCTTAAGCAAAAAACAAATGCAATGCCTTTCCTGTCTTTCAAAACACAATTGTATTTACTACCTTAGAGAGAGAAATCTTCCAAGTTTGACAGTCTTTAAAGGTGTTTAATTTGTACTGGAGTGAAGAATTTGGGGATGCATTTTCCCATGAAGAATGCAGTGTTTGTGAATTTGAAATGGAATGTGTGAAGGAACCTGCATTAAAACATCATGAGATGATCTTTCTTGCAAGCAGAACACTGGAGAGGGACAGGATGGAAAGGTTTAGGCTTCTTCCTTCTGCAGAGGGGGGTGGTGTCCATGCTTTCATGTAGTCTTTGGTCTCCCAGGCTGTGGATCTGGATTGTACAGAAACACAAAGGTATAAATGCACATAGAATTGGAGATGATTTCTGCTTCTTGTCAAGCTGCGTGATTCAGGTGCAGTCAGAAATGCTCATTTGTATTCTCTTTCCTAGATCCTCTGTCAATGGGTCCTCAGAAAGCTCTGGAAACCATTGGTGCAAATCTACAGAAGCAGTATGAGAACTGGCAGCCAAGAGTAAGTACTCATTGGGCTTCCCCTCTGCACAGACTGAGCTCAAAGACACGTGTCTGTTATGTGGCAGTGTGGTCCTGCAGCATTGGTTCCTCCATCAGTGTGAATGAACTCTTGCAACTGTTGAATTCGGTGGCTTTTCAGCTGATGCTTCTCTTGGCTCACACTCTCTTTGATCACATCTGGGGGAGTTGTTTAAAGTTCTACAGTGATTCTTTTAAATTGAGCTTCCTCTGACTTTATTGTGGATGTCGTGCAGTTAGTAGCTGAGGAAGGCTTTTGGGTTTGTTTTGAAACATGATTTCAGAGCTTGTAACTGACAGTTCTACCTAAAGTACAGTGTGTGTAGATGTTTGTGAAAACGAATGTTTGGGATAGTAGCAGCGCTTTATGAATCAGAGCAGGAGTTAAAGCAGCACTCAAGCAACTGACTCATGATTTCCTCTCTGGTAACATCTCACCTTTCACACCAGGGAAGTGTTTTGTTTCTGCATCTTGCAATGTTCGGTTTCATGTGTCTCAGTAAATAAACTACAGGAAGATCTAAAGAATGATGTTTGAAGTCTGCAGCATTTTCCAAATAGATTCAAAACCTGAGCTGTAGAATCCTCTTCTCTGTTAACGTTCCCCAGCATGTTCATGTCGTTGTCTGTATGCTCTAGGCAGTTTGGGTCAGAATATTCCTCTTCAAAGTGCCTGGACTATTGACTACTAAGCCATAAATTTCTCATTATAAGCATGTAATGTGTAAGCAGAGCAGAAATAGTAACTTCACTGAATGAACCTTCCTGCAGGTGGGCTTTAATTTGTATTTTCCCTTATGATGTGGTGTGCACACTGATGTGATCTTCATTTTCTTAAGGAGACATGGTTTCTCCTCTTCCTTTTAGATTGTTTTCAGTAATGATGTGTGGGTTTTGTCAGCACCAGGGCTGTACTTTCTGTTTCTAACATTACTCACTATTTAATGTATAAATAATCTACTGAGTGTCTCTGTAACGTCTGTTTGTATTAGTGTAAGAGTATGGGCTGTAATTGGGAAAGTTCCTGGTACTTTCCTGTCCTCTCTGTAGGATGCGTGGAAGGAGAAGGCCCCTGTGTTAGCTGTGCCCTTAGGTATTTGTAATCAGTCCTTCTGTTTAAACAGAGATGAGTTCCAGCCATTTACTTGTTTGTCATTTATAAAATCAATGCAGAGAGATTGCCCCCACCTCGGGTCTGAGGGTGTTTGTCACCAGGAAAAGGCTTGTGGGCATGTGTGGTGTTAGAGGCTGTGGGTGAACAATGTTGGGTGCATTCCAGGTCCCTCCTCTACTTCCTAATTCAAACTTGATGGAAATAATATTCTATTGAGAACAATTTGAATGTAAAGGCAGTTTGTGCTGGTTCTTTAGCTCTTTGTGTGGCATTTCCCTGCTCCCTTATTCAGGGCTGACTGACTGGAGCTGGGTTTATCATTCAGTAAAAGCCTAATGTCCTGAAGGGGACTTACTGGGTTTAGTGAGGAGTTGCCCACATTACTAAATCCATGGGTAACTGTGTGTGGGAATGCTTTTTCCTGAAGTGTTTTGTAAATGTATTTTCATAAGGACTTGTCTTGGAGCACAGATGGTGTATATTTGAGACAAGACTTTCCTTTTGTGATTTCCCTGGTTTTCATCTTGGTACTTTGACTTTTGTTTTTTTTTAAACTGTCTCTTGCAGCCCAGGAATTGGGCAGAAAACTCAAATAGTGACTAAAATCCAAAGGAGAGGAAACCATCTTGATGCAAAGGTGAAAACAAACCTTTTTCTCTGCTCTTTGAGAACGGAGCCTGTACGACTGAGGATGAGGGTGGGCGCCAGGGAGCAGTGGGGCCCTGTGTGGGCCCACCTCACCTCACTGTGAAGGGTTTACAGGGAGCACGAGGCAATCACTGAGCTCAGCTGCTTGTGTGGAAGGTGCCGGGTTCTGGCCAGTAAATCAGAGCCCTGTGGAGCATTGCAAAGCAGAACACGCGCTCGTTTATTGCACTCTACAGGGCCCTCGAGTCTCCTGCAGTAATAAAGAGCTGATGTGCCATCTGCAGTAAAACAATAGGAACATTATTGAATTTCCTAGACCTTTCATATAAATACTAATACATCTAGTTTTGTCTGTTTCTCAGTGGTTTGGAATGGTTGGAGAATTGATGGAAGGAGGACAATTTGGGGAAAACCAGGCACTCTGCAAGAGAGACCAAATCATGATGTAGCTGATGTTTCTGGACTGTCAGCAGGGTCCTGCACTAGGAAACACCTCCTCAGTGGCTGATTGTGAGTGCACAAGTAGAGGGAACCCCTGCTCAGAGGGTGATGTCAGCAGTAAACGCTGTGTGGAGTCCTGTGACACCCCTTCCAGTGCAGCCCTTGTCTGCTTATAACTGTTGGAGGTTGTTCAAATGCGCTAAATACAAACAGCTTAGATGAAAAAGCTTGACAAGGGCTAAGCGTGAAAAGTCTTTGTTTCTGGAGGCTCCAGGCTGAGGCATATTTCCTTCCAGCTCTTATCGAGTCCCTTTCTAAATAATCTATCAGCTTGCCATTGCCTGAAGTATTTGTCCTGATTAAATTTAAGGCTTTGCTTTATTGCTGTGTAGCAACATAAATTTGTGTGCTGCGGGAGTAAAAACCACTCCAGCCATTGTTTCATCTGCAAAATGCTGCAGTTAAACAATATCCAGTCATTTCATTGCAATTCTCAGAAGAAAATTTCACTGGAGGAAGAGGGGAGATGACAAAGCTGTTGCCTTTATGTGTCTTCATCAAGAATTTACGGAACAAGTAAGAGTTCTTGGAATTCAATGTGAAGAGAATTTGGATGCTAGGGAGAAAGTGGAAAGAAAAACAAGACAGTTCTTGCCTAGTGTTACCTTGGGTCATGGGGTTTGATTTCACTGGGCATGGAAGGGGTTAACCCTGAGAGTAATCTGGAAAGCAGGCTCGGTTATGTGAGATAAAAGGGGTTGCTGGGGCAGCTAAGGATGAGAGGAGGAAAGGTAGTGAAAGAGAAGAGGCCAGGATGCCCTTCCCTCCCCAGGTGCGGCCTGATGGAGGGGAATAACCTTCCCTAGGACTCTCTCCTGGCCTTGGGGGGCATCCTGGGAGAGTAGGGACAAGGAGAGCCTTTAGCAGACTGCACCTTACATCACTTTAATTGCCCAAAATAAACCACTTTAAATGTCCATTGGAGATTCCTCATGTGCTCTGGATTTCAAATATTTGGATAAGAATCAATCGGTTGAAATGGTATTTCTCTGCTGCTGAGCTTCATTTATTACCCTGTGCAGAGCAGTGCCCGTGTTAGGTGCAGTGCGGGTGACCAGGGAGAGCAGTAGTTTGCTGGTGCTGGCAGTAAGTAGCAACCATTTTCCCCCTTGTCTGGATGCAAATTCAGTTTTCTTGGCAGCATTGCACATTGTGCCAGTCAAAAGGCAGGAACTTTCCTTAGTTTAAAAGTCAGCAGACTTTGTTTGAAACAGGAATAATAGACTGTGAATTCCAAGTGCTGCTGCAGTGGATGCTTTATGGAGATGCAGTTGCTAGCGGGGATTTTATGAGCTGAAGTTACTCTTACTGAAGTCCCACTTTACACCCATTTACCAGCAGGGCTGGGACCTGTACTCTCTGCTGCAGCGCTCTGCAGAGCTGGAGCAGAGGGGTGAGTGGAGGGGTGGAGGTGGTGCTGCTGCTCTCTGCACAGTCACCTTTCCATGTGGACCACTTGGGAGCGTGGCTTTCTGCATCCTCTTGGCTGGAGTTCTCTGAGCGGAGCTGCAGCACAGGGAGCACCAGTTACCCTGTGTAAAAGGATCATTGTGTGCAGCATTGTACGTGATGCTGTGAGGTGAGGCTGCTTGCTGATTACTATCTACCTTAGAAGGGTGCCAGGCTTTCCCTTTTTTCCCCTCCCCTCTCTGGTAATGGACACCTCATCACTTGGCTTCTGGCCTTCCCCAGGCAATAAAGTTTCCTTCATTTCCATTGCTGTGTGTTTGCCTTTGAGAATGGGGCTGTGTAGCCAGAGGCAGAACTGTAGGTTGCATGATGCACAGGTTACATAATTCAGGATGTGGTATGAGGTGCTCTCGAGCATATGCTGATTAAATTTGCATGAAATTATAGATTATTTTTTCTTTCTGTTGTCTGTGGCTTTTGACCAGTTTCTTTCTTTAACTCTAAACTGACCAGGGAATTCTCTCATCTCACTCAATGAGCCACCCTGAAGAACGTTTTTCCCCTTATAGTCACTTGCCTAAATAAAACAACACCAATTGCAGTATTGATTTTTCTAATTCAAGTTTAACTCCTTGCTGTCTCCCTTGTTCTCCTCCTGCTTCCTCCTTTTTTGCTAAGACAGTCACCTGCACTGTTTTGATTGATGGAATTAGTTGTATTTCATTGTAGCTCCACCTGAGCAGACACCCCTGGAGTGAAGGAGAGCTATGACCTATGAAGGGGGATGAAAATCCCAGATAGGGGAAGAGCTGGACAAATCTATAAGGCAAGATCAAATAAGCTTTTAAAAGCCTTTGGGAAGGGTGGCTGGAAGGCAGATACTGGGATTTGTGAGCTCCTGCATCCACAACATCTCCAGTCACTGAGGACAGGCTGTTAATGTGGACACTGTCATGCAGCAGTTTTGCTTCTGTCATTACACTGTTCTCTTTTGGATGCTCTGTTACTTACATTAGTGCCCCTTACTGAGAGACAGGCAGTAACACATCTGGACTGGCAGATCAAGGCATGTGTAAGGTCTTTCCAGCCCATTTAATGTACGTGGTCGTACCCATTTTTTCACTCAGCTCAAAGAGGTGACATAACCAAGGAGGAGTAACTGCAGCAATCCCTTATTGGAGTGGGCCTAAGGGAACTGAGAACCTTGGTACTCACCCCAGGCAGGCATGGCTGCTCCTTCTCTGTGGGGCATTAATAGGCATAGAACTATGGCTGATTCTCCCAAGGTGTCAGTGCCAGGCTGAGACTCCCAGCAGTGTGTGTCCCCCATTGTGCTTAACTATGCAGGTTTTAAAGAAAGGGTTTTCCTATTTTTCTCTAATCCAGTATAGTACATGGAGTGCTGCCTCCTGCAGCTTCCATCCGCCCATGAGGGATGGTCTATGAGGAGGTATCTCCTACAATACAGATAGATTGTATTCTTTGTGGCAAGCCTTCAAGGAAACAGTGATGCTTTTCTGATCAAACAAGGCTTCCTCTTTCTCTCGTCTGCTTCCCAACAGTTTTAATTTCAAAGGAAGTGCAGCCAAGATACTTGAAACAGATAATTTGAAGCCTCCACTTTTTTTGTGCCTGTTTTTTGTTGTTGATGCTGTTGTTTCCCTCATTAGATATCTTGGCTTTGATACAGTTCCTGAGGTTTCCTTCTTTGCATTGCTTCTTTCTGCCTAATGAATTGGTAAGTTGCTGCTGCACATCAAAGGTTGAGCATTTCCTAAAGAGTGACTAGTTAAGCAGGAAAACTAATTGAACACATGGCCTAATTATTGGTCTCTCTGTGAGTCATCCTTTGCCTTCATTTCTGTAGGGTTTTTCCTTTTAAAACAACAGCAAATACTAATTGCTCTGGCAAAAGATACTGTAGAATTCCAAAGGGGAAAATGTAAAATGGAAAAACTGGTGCTTGGTCTCCCTACTCTGCAGATGTGGGAACATGTAACAGTAACAAGAAAAGAAGAGGAGGAATTCAAAAAGACACTGTGACCTTGGTTAACAGAAGCAGGTTTTCCTAAGAGGACGGTGGTGTTGTTCCTGAGTTCCTGTCAGCCTCTTGATTTTGGCAGCTCTTTGAGGCTCTGCAGAATTTCTGCCATATCAATCCTTTGCTGTCTTGTTAACGATCAACTGTCTTCAGCAGAAACCAGCAGTTTTTCCAGAGGGGAAAGAAAAGTCTGTTGTAGAAGAGGGGTCAACAAGTACAATTGTGAAACCACTCATTCGTGTTCTCATTCTACCTGAGAGGTTGTCCTGCTATCCTTCTAGGTGTGACTGTAACTCTGTGCTGTTGTTACAAAATGTCCCTTTAGAAGAACTGGTGGTTTAGCCAGGAAAGAACAAGTTGTCAGTGTGGTGGATGCTGAAAGCTACTTTTTTGTGTCTTGTGATTATGGAGAAAATGAGGGCAAATTAAGCAGTATCTGACTTGTAGTTCTCCGAGAGCACTCTGCATCCTGGCCATCTGCTTCTCCACAGCACAGCATGGCAGGGAGGACACAAGACCAGGGTTTGGTTTAAACCACTATGAAAGAGCTACTTTCAGTTCTTTTGGGCTGAAAAATCTGAACTGGGCCACCTATTTTCTTCTGTTACCAGGGCACTGAGCACCGAGGGGAAGTCACAATGAACAACTGTAAAGATTTTAGCATCTGAAACCACTGCATGGTTCCCTGGGATTTTGTAGCCTGAATTGTAGCAGTAGGTGCTGCTGAAGTGACTGCTTTGCATGGGAGTAGCTGTACCACATGTACATAGAGCTGTCCTAGAGCAGTGATAACTAAAGGATTTGGGAGTACGCTGTGCAAGTGGGAAGCTGCCTGCTGCAGTTCTGGGGCTTGGTCTGGGTAGAATGTGTTTTGATTCTTTGATAGTGGAAAAAAATATAAGTCTTTAACAAAGCACTAAAAATGAAGTGGAAGTGGTGAAATTTCAGCAATAACATAGTTTATACTGATTTCTCTGAGATTCTCATGGAAAACTGAGGCACAAGAACAGACACAGGCATGGGCTGATGTGGAGAAGCGTGTTCAGAAGCTGTAAAGACAACAGCCTTTCAGTGACCATGCTTGCTCTTGCTTTGCTTTCCACAGCCTTCTGACAATAAGATCCATTCACGTTTTCTGTTTCCTCTCTGTTTTGTTTTGTATTTTATCAACAAAATGAGGCCAGAATTGGCAACCAGCAAGATTTGTGTATTCCAGGGTATTTCCGTATGACCATTGTGCTCTTCGTGGCAGTTTGTCCTGAGATGGGCAGAAAGACCTGATATTAGAAAGGCTTCTTGCAAGAGATAAGCAGCTCTGCGGGCTCCAATCTGATTAACGTTTTTCTGTAATTACCACCCAGCCTCTGTGTGACCTATTTAGAAATCCCTTGTCTTTGTGTTCATGGGAGCTGTGAATCCTGGCGATGGGAGACAGGGAGGAGCCTTCCCTGAGCCACTTGCCTAGACCCGGGTGCACTTTACCCAGTGAACAGCACTGGATATCCACTGGGATTCAATCACTGCAAACTTGGACCTGCAAATGATTCTGCATTAGACAACTGAAGCTTCTTTCCGAGTAGGCATTAATTTTGTGCAAGACTTAGAACAGTAACAAAGAAAACTATTTACATTTTTATATATATTCCTGCTTATCCCTAAGGCAAAGTGAGGGAGGCCTGAAATACTTTGGGTTTGACTCCTTTCATAGGGATCCTAACAAAGCCTAAACCTCTAAATGGTTTTTCCTTCTCCTGACTCATTAGGCTCTCTGTTAATCTGCACATTGCTTCATTAAACAATTACTCTGCAGCCAGAGGAAAACCTGAAATTACTAAATAATTACTTAGCATTAAGAAGATGAACTTCTTGTCCTCACATGAATACAGCACATTTGTTCCTCCTGGGGAATATGAGGAGCTTTGACCAGCAGAGAAAGACAACCAGTTTGAGGTTCTGCAGCCTAAACTGGGCTCCAGGTAGTATCTAAGTTTATATTTAAGAAATAAGGAGATGCAGAGCCTGAAACTTTAAAGAGCTCTTAAAATAGAGGTTACAAAGAAGGAACAGTGCTCAAATGACGCTGCTGCTTAGGAGCGCTGTTCTTTGACTAAGCAGGTTTTAAGGATGTGTCCTGGTGTGTACTCCAAATCCTGTCAGAGCGTTTCGTGCTGTGCCCCATCGCAGCCATCACAGTGGCATCAGGCTGAGGGGCGAGATCGGGCGTGTAAGAAGCAGCTTTAAGTTGTTTTACAATTCCCTTTATTTAAAAATAACCATTTCTGTACCCAGCCATCTCGGGACGTTTGTTTTATGTGATCAGATCAGGAGGGATCACACAGGGAATGCTGGGGGTAGAGATCTGTACATCTTGGGGCAAACTTGTGGTGTGTAGCAGCGGGTAATTGCAGAGAGACACCCGAATCTATTGTAGCAGATACTCAAGGTCAGTAGTCTTGATTTTTGTCTTCCCTGTCAACATCAGCTCTCAGGAAAACTGTGCTTAAAGGTAGTTTTTTGGAAGTGGTGTTGAATCCTGAATCCACACCGTGAGGATCAGGTACTTTGGAATTCATTTCACATTGGACTTAAAAGCAAGGTCAGAGGCTCTGCAGAGGTAAAAGTCACTCCACTGCTGACTACAGCCCAGTGAATAAATGCTCCATGCTTACAATGCGTTTGCTCTGAGACATCTGGCAAGTGAAGCTGGCTGAGTCTTGGGCTGCTTTTGACTGTCCTGGCACGGAGGAGAGGGAGATGGATTTTTAAGGGCAACCAAGTATCTGCTGAGGACTTGCCAAAGACTGCCAAGCCTTCCTTAGGGCTTAGTTTAGCATTGGATCTCAAGTGTCTGTAAGTCACAGTGCATGTCACTGTCATTAATATTTTTCAAGTTAGCAATAACCATTCATTTTATCAGAACCATTTTGTCATGGCCTGTATTAACCAGGTTAAGCTGTTGCTCGTAGCATCCATCTGGGATATCCAGATACTCCCTTGTATTTAAATATGCAGCTTTTTTATTATCTATGATTGATCCTCAGGCGTTTACATCAGGGGCATATCATATGGCCACAGCCTAAAATCAAACCACCTAAAAGGTGTTTAAAAAGAAGGAAACGGGAAGCCTGCAGTCTGTGAATATGGTTCAGCCCCATTTGTATTTGCCTGCATGTCTCTAACCTGAGAGTTATTGTGGTCATATCAGCCTGCACTTACAGGCAATTGAATTTATGATGGATTGGTAGTAGGAATAAATTGAAATCACTTCTCACACTGCTGAATCGATCTCTGAAGTTACCACCTAACATGCTCCTGCAGCTCTTCACGTCCCTGCTGCTGCAACCTGCAGGCTGGGACCCGACACGGCACCATCCTGCTCCGGCACTCAGCGTAAGGACATGGACAGCAAACATGCATCAGTGCAAGTGTGGCGATATTCCAAAACCACTGTGTGAGTGCAGGCTCCCCCTGCAGCTCCCTGCTAGGCAGGTTTGCCAGCTCCCTCAGGACAAACCACTCTCCTTCCCCGGCATGACAGCAGACGGGAGTGACTGCGAGGTCCTGTGTGCCTGTGAAGGGTTTCTGTCCTGCTGAGGTTGTGCTGCTTTTTCTCTGTTGGGGAAAGACTCCCCATCTCTGGATGGGGAAGACAGCAGCAGTTGGAGTGCATTGCTGTTGGATGAAATGTCCTTTAGGGAAAAGGATCCAGATTTATTACAAGACATACTTCTTACTGATGTATCAAGGATTATTCTAAACAAACGCTTGGATGGGGAAGTGCAGAACATGTCCCTACATGAATTCCAAAGATTGAATATACTCCTGGCTGATGTCCTGAGGCACCCAGGCTTTTACAGGCATGCAGTGTGGGGTTGCATCTTGCACCTACCCAACATCCCAGCACCGTAAGGTCTCACCTGCCCTTCTGAAATGGGGGGAGAAATCAGGACTTAAATTTAGTCCTGAACATTGATGTGGGAAGAGCTGGGTGGAGGCAGGGACACTGCTGCTCTGGTCAGCTGAGGAACAGGCTGCAGCCTCAGCCCAACTCCTGCTCAACTCATTAACAGTTCATTAACAGCAACCAGTTAGGGAGGGCAGAGAAAACACCATTAACACCCAAACTCTCAGCCTGAGATTGCATCTGATGAGGTGAAAATCCAAAAATGAGCAGTAAAGTTGGGGAGAAGTTGGCTTGATTCCACTGCTCAGGAGAGAATAATTTTCTGTGTAGATTGTTCATTTATTGTGAAATTGTGCAAAAATAAAAGTGTTCTTGTACAGTTCTATATTTGTCTCTTCTTTGACATGTTTCCAAAGCCTGTGCAAATTCAGGATCCTAAATCTTTCTTTGATGCAAGAAAAGAGATGTGGTTTAGTAAGTATTAAATCACGGTAAATCACAGGATTGAGTTATTAATAACAGTTTTGGATGCTCCAAAGAACAAAGTGGTTTTGTTATGAATGAAGTGTGTAGTTTTTAGCTAAAACAGCTTCAACATCAGAGGACTTGGGAGCAGGCCAACACAGTGTCATACCTAGGGGAAGAAAAAGAAATGTGGGTAGAAAAGCAGCATGAAAAGTGTGTGGTAGTGAAGTTAACTGAAAGTAAATTAGTGGGTGGAAAGGAACTGGTAGTGAAAGTTACTGGGAACGTGAACTGTCGGTGTGTTTAGGAAGAGTTTGTGGCAGAAGTGGCTTAGAGAGAGTGGTGTCGGATGCAGACGCACAGCGGTCTTGGGGGAAGCTCAGCCTCTGGAGAGGTTTATCCCTTACATTAATCCTGGTGCTGCCCCTGCCAAGAGTAGAGTGAGTGAGATGTGGTGAGTGACATGGCAGTGATTGAAAGCTGTCTGGGCAGGGAACTGGGCTGTGCTGGAGAACAAGAGCTGTGCTGGTCTGATCCAGGCCCCGGGTGGGTACCCCAGCCAACGGGGACAGGTAAAAACCTCTCACATAAAGAACATGAGCATGAACCTCACACTCTTGATGGCTTCAAGCTGGAGGTGGATTGTGGTGTTCTACTGTCCTGCACGTGCTGTCCTTCTGGCAGTTTATGAATATGGAAAAGTTTATCGTGGTTCAAGGCAGGGGTTGAACGGTGCTGTCCTGTGGCAAGGACATGTCTGCCTGCAGGGTTTAGTGAAGCTGTGTCTTGTCTTTTGCTCTAAACATGTCAATGGATGTTTTCATTTTAGTTTCCCTCGTTCTAGTGTGGGAAGAGATAATAGCAACCAAGAGAAAATGGATAAACCATAATTGGTCTCATTTAGAGGCCACTGTTAATGTGCAGCTTCTGTATCATTTCTCCTGGCAGATGCATCCTAGGGCTTTGAATCATTCCTCATGTGAAACCCATTGCACACCTGAGAAACCCACTAGACCACCTGCAAGATGTGGGTGCTTGCTGGGTCCTGCAGTGGCAATGTGCTTTGGTGCTTCTTTCTTGCTTCCTTAATGATTTCTCACTCTCTACTTGCTTTTAAGACTGTGGTGGGCTGACATGTGTCCAGAACAGCTCCTTATGCTCCCAGGATCTTGCTTGGAGTGCGAGGATGGAGCTCAAGGCCAGTTGTTCTCTGTAAAATCAGAAAGCTGTTCCTTGTAACACAGCTTTTAAATGTGTTGTTGGAGCTCCTCTTCCTCACTGCTGCTGAAACTCTCCCTACCGCAGGGGCTGTCCCCAGTAATTCTGTGTAACCCTCTGGCATCAGCAGACTGGTGTTTTTCTGCTCCCTGCCTTTCCAGGGGTGGTTATTAATGTGTTGGGTGGTTTGGGCTACAAAACTGATGCCCTGGAGCTTCACAGCGACTTCCCTCCGTGGACAAAATTCCTACTTCTCCCCCCGCCGCCTGTTTTAGAAGCAACTCTTCACATATGGACTTCCCTCCAAATCTCGTGTTAAGATCTTGCTCAATGTCTGCTGGGGATCGAAATGGGGTGGTATCACAAAGATACGTTCTCTCATCTCGTGCTCTTTGATTTCTTAAAAAACCCTCTAGAAGAGAAGAGTTTAATTACAAAAGTGTGGCTCCTCATTGCAGATGCCAAATGGGCTCTTCCCTGCGGGGGTTATTCATGGTTCTGTTTGTTAATTGTTGTTCCTACCAATGTGCTCAGCACAGATCGGGGAGTGCTCTGGATTTCCTCTGGATTCATTTACATCATGCTTACTGCTGCCGTGCTTCCTGATGTCCTGACAGCCTTAAACTGAGGTTACCTTTGCAGTAATGTAATACTCGAGTTAATTTAGTTTGTACTCTTTGTTCTGCCATCCTGGAGATGCGTAGGGCTGTGGGAGGTCTGGTGGCCTCGTGGCTTGTAGCAACTCTGGTTGATGGTGGCTGTGTTGACCTGTAGCTGCTTCCAGCAAGTTGCACCTCGATCATAGACTTCCCGAAGCTTGTTCCCAGCTCCTGGTCAGCAGAAACAGCTATCATGCTCTGCACGAGCTTCCTCCAGGTCCTTTTGCCAGTCCCTGTGCTCTTGCAGTTTCTTCTCATTCTCCAGAACTCACTATACAGTTGTAATTAGAGATTTCTTCATAGAATCACAGCCTGGTTTGGGTTGGAAGGGACCTTAAAGCTGTCTGACACATAGACACCTATTTTATATGTCTAAGCCAGTTTGTTCCAGACATTGGGAAGAACATGTTGCATCAAACTGGCAGTTGCCCCATAAAAGGTGGAAATGGAATTAATTCAATTTTACATTTTTCACTTAAAGAAAAACTAAATCCAGGGGGTTTAGTGTTTGGCATTAACAGGTCTTCAGACACCTGATAAACATCTCTGGCTGCAGGGTTATTGTTTCATTCTTTGCACAGAGTGAGCAGCAGGTCATGGGAGGGGATTCTCCCCCTCTACAAGGGCCTGGAGGGATAGGACAAGAGGTAGTGGCTTTATACTCATATTAGCTCTTCCCTGTGAGGGTGCTGAGATGCTGGCACAGGGTGCCCAGAGAACCTGTGGCTGCCCCATCCCTGGCAGTGTTCAAGGCCAGGTTGGACACAGGGGCTTGGAGCAACCTGCTCTAGTGGAAGGTGTCCCTGCCCGTGGCAGGGATTGGAGCTCGATGAGCTTTAAGGTCCCTTCCAACTCTAACCAAACCCCTCTATAACCTTGATCCCCTGGGCAGTAGCACAGGGGTTTGTGTGCTGGGCTGGAGGCCCCAGGCGCACTCAGCCAGGAGAGGAAGCACGAAACCTGGCTCTCAAACCCGCCAGTTTCACAACTCCTGGTTTTTAGTAACTTATTTCTTTGGAGGGCTTTTTATATTTCTGTTTTTCAAAGTCAGGCATTGTTCCAAAAAAACACTCTCTTGGAATAATTAGATTGCTTTGATTCCTTGTAATTAAATCACGCTAAGAAGGCTGACTGTGCGCATGGCAGTCACAGCTTCAGTGTCTTCTCTGCACTTGGAAACGGGGATTCAGAGCTGATGCGAGTCACAGCGCAGCAGCTGCGCATCCTGTGATGTCCCATTTACGCAGAGGTTCACCTTGAGCAGCAGAGTTGCTCTGAGGAATAGAGCAGAAAAGATTATAAATCATCATAAGCAAGAATTAAGCTGTGTTAGGGAAAAACATTTGTAACAATAAGGGAAGGAGTTTGTGGCATACTGAAAATTGAAATGTCTTAAAAATTAACATCACGACCGTGTTTTTAACCAAGTGTACAGCAAAAAGGTTGGAAAAAATGATGAGTGGTTCATAAAAGTGTGGCAATATTACAGGAACAAGCAAAACTCTTAATTTTGCTTCTGTGAGCAGAATAATGAGGATCGTGTGGACGAGGCCACCACAAAGCTATTGCTTTTGACAGCAGCTCCTCAGTGAGACACTGAGGTGATCAGAAAATCACATCCACACCAGGAAGGCAGCTGACATCACCATCAGCATTTCATGCTTGCCCATCACGGTGCTGGGTCAGGCTTTTGACAGCTCTGATGCTGCTGTGGCAGCATCAGCTGGGAGCAGCAGACATAGCTGGGCACAGCTGCAGAGTCTGGGCTATCTTGTCTGATAATCGCATCAGGAGGCAAAGGCTCCTGCCAAACACCAGCAAATCTCTGGTATCCACACACAGTAGAAGGCAGGGGAGGCCAGCGCCGTCTTCAGGTGCAGCAACAGCCGGGAACTGGTCAATAGCTCAAAGGGAAAACAAAAGTAAAGGCTTGTTGTGTGTCAGTGATTTTGAGAGAAGTTGTCAAGATTGCGCCCAGCAGCCACTTCCAGGGTTTTGGTCAGGCACTTGGTTGCCTTTTGCACTAACTGCTGCTGGAAGCATCTCTTGGGAAGAGAAAGGGAAGGATGCAGCATGTTGCCAGGGAACATAGTGAATGATGATGGAAGGAAATACAGGAGGGTGACAAAAGGAAACAATTCATCAAAAGGCTAGTGATGCTAAAATGCAAAACGTTCGTATGAGAACTTAAACTGTTTAAAAAATGCTGCTTCCTGCTGGGAAAGGAGAGGTGAAATTGTCAAATGGGTGAATCCTCCTGGACCACAGCTCATGTGGGTGTCCATGTGTTTAACATGACGGGATACCACAGGGCTGGTCACCAGTGACGGGCTCTCTGGATGGGCAGGGTGGCAGCCCATGGGTTAGCAAGGTTTTGATCCTATTTCTCTGTGTTTTTCTCAAAGACCTTTAGTTTCTGTAGTTCTCTCTGGAAGGAGACCTCATTAACAGTTATTACAAATCGCAGCGTGTCCCACAGAGCATCACATGAAACGGCTCCTCCTCTCCCCCACAACTCACGTCCCCACTCAGATGAACAAGCCCTGGACACGTCTTGTAATGACTGTAGTTATTCTCCTGTTCTACTGGTATTTTTTGTGTACCAATGAAATGAGTCTTGAAGATATATTTGTTTGGGGGGAAGACACCATCTGCTATGGGTTGATGCTCAAATACCTGTTTCTGTCCTATGTGTATGAATGATGTGTAATAAACTCAGCCTGAAATCCCTGGGCTGACAGGTATGACTTGGCCTCTCTGCTCTCCTTCTCTCCTTTTCCTTCCCTCAGCCTTGTGATTCTCGATGCAGGAATGATAGGCTTACAGTCTGGATCTTCAGATCTGAAGGCTTTGGGTTTAGATTGTGAATTCACCTCCATTAATTGCAGCTCTATTTGATATTTATGCTGCGAGGACGTGAGGAGTGTTCAAATGAGCATGTTCTCCTTTGCAAAAGAGCTGAGAAATGACCAGGCACTCGATGCTGGTGTCTTGTAAAGATGCCAGAGGCAGGACAGGATTTAAAGTGCAGATTTTTGCACATCAGCCCCTTAATAACAACACTGAAAGGAGAGAGAAAGAGGTGGGGGGGACCTGTCTGAAGATGAATAGAGCCTCTTAGCTTTCCTTGGTGTGGAAGTTCCCCAAAAGGATGAGTGTGTCAGATCACTGGCTCTTTCTTCACATTTTTTCTCCTTTTGCTTGCTTTTCTTCCTTGCTGTAATCATGTAAATGATGCCATTCGTTGTATCCATCTTGCCTGTTTGCTTGAGATGCTGTGTATTAATTGAGCAGCATGGTATCTGTTTTTCAAGCTTCATAGATAAGTGCTTCATCCCCTCTTACTATGATATTTAAGACGTTCTGATCTTTGCCTGTCATAGAAGAAAACCTAAAAAGCCCAAACTTCTGAGGCCTTGGTGTGGTTTATAAAGAGGCTCTCAGTAGCAGTTCTGTAGGAGGTGTGCGTACGGGTTGTCCTGCTCTTAAACTTGGCTCTTCATTTCAGCACATCACTTTAATTTTTCCAAGCCCTTGTGATTCTGGGTTCTCAGCCTCTCGCTGCAGTTGTGGAGAGGAAGAAACAGGCTTTTGTCTGTCAAATAACACTTGAGACACTTTTTGTTATTATTTGTTATTATCTTGCCTTGCTTCAAAACTGTGCACTTTGGAGCGTGGCAGACTGGCTGCTCCGCTGGCATCTGAACTTCGATGAGTAGGAATGGGTTTGAAGCATTGGGGGTTTTTTATCAGTTTGTTTTCTTCCTCAAACATAGCAATGTGCTCTGATTTATGTGCTTACAGAGTTGCGTAGGTAGGAAGGAGAATGTAGTGTCCGTAGCCCAAGTTGTGATGACATTGAATATGAAATTTTCCCAAAAGCAAGCATTGGCTTTTGTTCAGAGATGGGATGAACCCCCTCAAACCTCTGTTGTTACTGTGTGTGTGCAACCCCCACACCAGCAGCAGACACACTGTGTTTATTCAGCTGTGGTTTTATATTTCTATTTCATGTTTATTTTACAATAGTAAATGTTTTGTGGTTTTCTTTTACAAAGTAACCAATTTATATACATGCTTCTATCTTGAGCAACCTGGTCCAGTGGAAGGGGGTTGGAACTGCAGGAGCTTTAAGGTCCCTCCAACCCAACCCATTCTATGATCTTAACAAGGTGCCTGCCTCTTAAACAGATTTGGTTTTATACCTAAAATCTTATCTCCCATTCTTATCTGTTATCTTCCATTTATGTAACCAGGCCAGGTACAAGCAGAGTCTTGACCCTACGGTGGACGAGGTTAAGAAGCTGTGCACGTCTCTGCGTCGGAATGCCAAGGAGGAGCGGGTGCTTTTCCACTACAATGGCCACGGCGTCCCCAGGCCAACTGTCAACGGGGAGATCTGGGTCTTCAACAAGGTGAGTCTTTGCAAAGCAGTGCTCAACAGCCCAGCCTTGTTCACTGCTGGGTCAATGTTGAAGTGTTCGTTAGAGAACAGCTGGCTTTTCAGGGCTTAAGATGCATTCACAGTTGTTTGGTTCCCTGTTGAGAGCTGTTTGGTTCCCTGCTGAGAGCTGTTTGTTTCTTCTTGTTCTTGAAGTTCTGTGAGACCAAACAGGTTGTCCCTCAGCTCCCAGTGGGGCAGGAGGCTCTTCTCTCAGGTGCACTAAAACTCATTTGCAAACCACTGAAAAGCCAGCTACTGCCACTTGCCTCGTCTGCTTTTCAGATGTATCGCCCAGCTCAGTTGTGTCTGAGCAAACAGTGAGGCTTGGCTTTGCTGCCTGACATCCCTGACTGATCATTATGTTCTTTCCATAAAGCTTATGCTTCAAATGTGTGTGAGTTCTGAACAGCCCTTGTTCAAACCACCTAGAGATACTGCATGAGGACAATAAACTGTATGGCTAGCTCTGCTTTTGGAGATGCCTAGATTGAAAAGGAGAAAACCTCCAGGAAGCATCATGTAGATTCACTTCAGCTGCACATCTTGATCACTTTGTTCAGTTCACAGCATTCAAATGCTGCTGGAGAGGCCTGTGAAAGAGGAAGGAGTATGGTGTGATTTGGGTAAGGCACTTGACAAGCTAGTAGCTAAACTAATGTAGGCTTTCAAAACCTTCTCTCCTCAGACAGACATGACAGCATTTCCTTGAGTTTAATTTTTCATGGATTTTGACAAGCTGTGCTTGCTGTAGTACAAATACCTTTGGTTACCTTCACTGTTGAGGGTTCACCTAGGAAGCGAGCTTTCCCTTTTGATATTTAATGTAGCCTGACAGGTGATGAGGACAGTAGTAAATAAATAATCTGATCCTCATCCACATTCATTTTATTAGGATGTACACCTGACCTATATATATACATAGGCTTTGTAGAAAAGATGGTAGCAAGGAGTGTGTCTAAATCCAGCATGAGTGTGGAGAGGAGCCTGCTCCTCTTCCTCACACCCTTCCTCTTCAGAAGGAAACACATGCTTCAGAAATCAGTTCAGGAACGTGTGGTCAGAGGCAGCATTAAGGGGAGCAGAAGGTATTTTCAGTTGTATTTCTTTTCCAGCTTTTAATCAGAGCAGCTCAGCAAGCGCAGGGCTTCTCCAGGCAGCACGTGATGGCATTTATAGCGCTTCGGATGGTTCCTTTCTGCTTTGCAGCTCAGCAAACAAAATGTTCCTGAACTCTTTTAGTTAGAGAGATAATAAGATGTATAGAAGGAACTGGGGCTGGACTCCTGTAGTTTCGTTGCCACAGGGCTCGTTGCCTGAGGTTTCTGAGAGACTCCAAGGAGTTCGGAAGATCCAGGACAGAAGCTGAACACAGCACCCTTCTGGGGAGAAATCTCTTTAGAGAATACTCTTCAGGCATTGTTTCCTGTCAGGTAGGAAATGGGCAGAGGAACTGCACCGTGCTTTGGAAGGAATGATTATTTTGAAAATGTCCCTTTCTTGGGTATGTCACGTCTTGACAGTTGAGACGTCCCTGTAAACCAGTGAATAACATGCCATAACATGCTTCTCACATGGTGACTGGGAGTGCTCTTGTGTGGATCAGGAGCAGTGCATTTTTTCTCGCTTTGCTGGCTGCATTCTCTGAGGAAAGTCCCAGTGTAGTTTCAAAAAGGTAAAAACCAAAACAGCCCCAAGTTCAAACATGACTGAAGTGCTGGGGAACTTCTCTCCAAAATCTGAATAATGTTACTGGTTTTTAATGTACTTCTGAGTTGTTCATTAAGCCATTGGTTCATAATCAGTTTCCAGGTTAGTTGTTTGCTGTGTCATTCCTTCAAGCATGGAGGGACTCTGCGGACAGAGCAGAAACTTGCTAACCCCCAAAGCGTGTGCTCGCTCCTGCTCACAGCCCAGCGTGGCAGAGCGGAGGTGAACAAGCAGCAAGCGATCACCCTGAGCATCCGTGCTGGAAAGCTGTTATTTAACACTCCTTTTTTCTTCAAACTGTCTCATTTACATATCATTAGCACATTTCATGTTATTTGTGACCCCCACAGTAATGTTGGAACATAAAATCCTTCTGGTTGGAAATACCACCATATTAATCAGAGCTATAATCCAGTCTTAACTGTAGCCATACGCGCTGTAAATATGACGTTAAAACAATGTGCACCCATAAAATCTCCCTGGTTATATGTGTCAGAGCAGGGCTTTATATGTAACTTATAACGATTGGAATGTGCTTAACCCCTGTGATGTCCTTTAAAAAGGTCTGGGCCATGGGTGAGTTGTTCATGCATCATTGTGTCCTGCAATAATTCACAGAGCTCCTGACACGCGGAACTTTGGCTTTTATAAACAATTTTTCCTATTAATTTTAATGAAATAACCAAAACTTTTATATATGGGCAGAACTGGGTTTTGAAATGACTTACTGTTTCTTCCCTTATCTAACATATGGTTTATGAGCACTTCTGTCTTTATACATACTGATAAGTGTCCTTGAGAATTTGATGTTTGCTAAAGTTTACCGGGTTTATTACAGCTATTTTAAGCCTCTTGCATGGAAATGGGAGTTCTGTTCCCATCCATCACCCTGTGGATCTTAATAGGAACATCACAGCTTTTGCTGTAGGTTTGGCCAGCTCAGTGCTGCAGGAGCTCAGCAAGTTGTCCTCTGCCTGTGGGTGGAAGGGTCTGCAGCAGCCACACTGGGTCTGGTGGTGCCTCTTTGCAGTTCTGCTGCTCGGGTCTGGCCCTGCTAATTCTAAATGTCTTATCTGTGATCCCCCTTGTATTTTAAGAAGCTTTTGCCTCCAGTGATTTGGGGGTGTTAGATGGAAGACAAGGAACAAAATACTCGGTATTTACGGCAGCAGAACTGGTGACTCTCACGTTGGTGGAGGAGCCTTTGTTGGGTTTCATTTTATTGGCTAATTTGGGAAGTTGCACAGAAGTTAAAGACTGTAATAACATTATGAAGCATCTCATTAGGCTGAGACGGGCGAGCTGCTGATGGGCTCCACAGTCTTAATTATCAATCTTGATGTATTGATGGAGTTCTCAGTTCCGAGGCGTTTGCTGTTCAGTTCAAGGCAGCTGCTTTACAGCCTTTGCCAGACTTGCAGAAATCTGAGCTAAAATGGGACTCTGAGATGCTGTTGGAGTTGTAGCACAGCTCAAAGCGCTGAGCTTAGAGTTTTAGAGTTCAGCCTTTCAAACAATACCACAGTAAATAGTAGTAAATAGTAGCTTGTGTTGGAGTTGGCTTCACAGTCCTCATCAGGAGTAGATGTTGATGGGTATTTGTAGCGATTAATATGCCCAGTGTTCAATGTAGGGTTTATTTTGTGATTCCAGAATTGGAATTTTGTGCATGTATTTCATTACCTCACCAGTGAAAGTTCTGTTGCTTCTCTGTCTCTCTCTAACTCGCGTGTGTGTTTTCTTTTCCCAGAACTATACTCAGTACATTCCCCTCTCCATATATGACCTGCAGACGTGGATGGGCAGCCCTTCCATTTTTGTCTACGACTGCTCCAACGCAGGCCTTATCGTCAAGTCATTCAAGCAATTTGCACTACAGAGGGAGCAGGAGCTGGAGGTGAGATCACAGCCTCCTGCAAAGGTTTCGCTCCTGTTCGTGCTGCAGGGCGAAGTTTAAGCCTGCTTTGCTTATGCAGCTGAAAAACATGTTTAAAACTGGGGTGGAAAGCAAATTAATTTGCAGATAATTCTGCCACTTCAGTCTCTCTGGTTCAGTTTGCTATCCTCGTAAACGTGGAATGATTCTTAATACAAGCACTGATTAAATGATAATGTTCATAGACTCACTTCATGCCCTAATGGTCTTCTCTGCTGACATAAATGCTGACGTGAGCTAGACATAGTTATTTTAGTTGCCCAAGTCTTGTATCTGGGTATGTATTTGGGTGCTGTTGGAGTTCTGTGCTGTTGAAGTGAAGGTGAAATTGTGAAACAAAATGAAATCAACCTCATACATGGAGGGGTTGTCACTGGTGGTTCAGTCTCGCCAAGTGCTCAAGTTGCATGTGTTTCTCATGAAAAGTTGTTTTACATTGCAAATGTAATTGCTAATAAATTTATTGACATAAATCACTGACGCTCCTCAGTTTAAACAAGGGATTATGCTCAATTAAGTATGAACTAATTGAGTCTTGGAAAATGAAGTCTTATTAGAACAGTTCTAGATCTTGAGATGCAAAGACCTTGCTTTAGAATTATTTTCCAGTGTAAGATTCAGTGCTTAGTGCAGAAATTACCACATTTTTCCATCCAGAAGTGTATGTGTAAGGACCTTGAACCCTTCTACTAAAGCATTAAAGTTTGTATCTGCTGGTACTTTAATAGTTGCATTGCAGGAGGCAGTGAACGTTTCCTTTTCTCTTTTTGTTGGAAAATAGTCTCTGTGCTTACACAGGGTAATTTTCTCTCTTCCCTTCTCCAGCTTGACCTTTTTGCTCTAGTGAAGTAGAACACTGTATGGGGAGAAACACAGGGCGTTCAGTACTCTTCTGGCTACCAACAAGAATTGTCTTTATGCTTCATGGCAGGGATTCCTGCCTAGTTCAGTCAAATGAATTGCATTTTTCCATTTGAAGCTATTCTGCCATCTGTGGTGAATGGTTATGGGCCATGAGAAGGATGAGTTTTGCTTAACTTGCTTCCACAGTGCTTGATTCCAAGCTGGCGGATGTGAACTGAAGATTCTGAAGTGGTGATCACAGTTCAGGCTGTTGCACGTTGCTGGGTTTGGCGTGTGGTCAATGCACGTTAAATACTGTTAATTCTGTGTGAGTTAGAATGATGGTTGGTGCTTCCCGTGGTCATAAGCGACTCTGGATCCAGAGATCCACCAGCCTTTGACTTGGTTATTTTCAAGGTGGCCCAGCAATTCACCTTCCTGCTTCACCATGTGGGTGATTTGATCTCTTCAGGTGGCTGCAATTAACCCCAACCATCCACTCGCCCAAATGCCTTTGCCTCCCTCGATGAAGAACTGCATCCAGCTGGCAGCCTGCGAGGCCAACGAGCTGCTTCCCATGATCCCGGACCTGCCGGCTGACCTGTTCACATCATGCCTTACTACACCCATCAAAATCGCTCTGAGATGGTGAGTATCTTCCTCAGCATCCATGGCAAGTGTGTAATTTGGGTAGCTTGTCTGTTGAAATGATAGCTTTGTTAATCCAACCTAAAGGTTCTCTGCAGTAGTGGATTACGGGATTTGAACTATGCATTTGGGACAGCATTTTATTAATCAGGACTAGAAAGGTGCAAATATTGTGATCTTCTACTTATTACGTTTTAGTTTCCAGCTCAATATCTAGGTTTGCTCAGATTAAGGGATTTACTGTTCTGGGAATTAAGTATCTGCTTCTTCAGAGAGCAGAAATAGTTCATAGTGCAATATAACTTTTGGTAAATTGTCCTTTGTACAAATCACATTCCAAATATTGCGGTTGCTGTAAATAATACAGTAGCATTAAATAATGCTGTGGTGAAAGAAATTGAGCGATAAACCAAAGAAAGATGCTCTGGAATGACAGACCAAGTTAATTAGGCAGAAAATGCTCAAAGACTGCTCCAGATAGCAGGAGCTTTCCAGGAGCAGTATTTTTACCCAACAATGGAGAGGATCACGAGCAACCATGGTGCTGGCTGAGGACGTGGAGTGAGGAATCCAGTACCTCACTCTGACTCATTCCTACCGGCATGTTTCACTCCATCCTCTCAAGGTTTTGTGTCATCCAGAATGAAAACCTTGAAGGCATTTGCTAGGCAAGGTTAAAGCAGGGGGAAGGCTATAACCATGGCAGCAGTGGTAAGCAATGGAGTCACTGCAGCTTCAGGAGTTATTAGCTGTTCTTTGGAGACACTCAGAATAATTTACAGTTCTTACACTCTTCCTCTCTTAAATAAGCAGCCAATGGAGCAAGTTAATTTGAGCATGTCCTGGTTCAGATATGCAGTGCCTCTGACTGATCCCTTCTGCTCATGTGAGGGGCAGCACAAGATTTCTTAATCCTGGTTTTGATTTCATGAGCTCAGAGGGTGTTTTCTCACAGAAGAGAGTCACAGCTTGTCAACACAGGCAGAAGTCTTGGATGATGTTGAAAAGCTGGGCAAAGAGCCTCGGTGACAGTAGGAATAGTTTCAGGGGAAGGTTTGAGAAAGCCAGGGAGGAAAGGGTTTTTCTGACCCAGGTCTCAGGGACCAGGAGTCCGAAGCAGTGGGAGAGTAGCCTGGAGTTTCAGCTGAGGAATGGCAAACCTCTAAGTACATTAGGCAGGTGAGCGCTTCTCATGGCTTTAAAATCCTTTTCATCTTACTTTTTCCTTCTTCTGTTGTAAAAACAAAGCATTGTGTTGGTTTTCCCTTTTGGTTACCAGAGCCATGTTTCACCACTTGGGCCATATTTGAAGAAAAAATGATGTGACCGTGTGAGAGGGGCTTTGGGTTTGGGTGTTGTGGGGGATTTATGATGTTATTTTTTATATACACACTGAGGAAGGTTGGGGTTTGTTTTGATATTAGCATCTGCTCAGGAATTTTCTCTTACTTCATCTCCATGGGAACGTGGCAGAGAGGGTGATCAGGGCAGGATCTCCTGCAGAGCTACACGTGGCATAAGCATGAGATACTCAGAGTTGTGTCTTGTTAGCATCTGACAGGAAATGCATTTGCAGAAATGCAGCTTGGGGAGGATGTAAAACTACTCACCTCAGCTCTGCGAGGGGTTGATGCTGGTGAACAGCGTGTGAACTCCTGGATAGTACAGCATTTCCTACTGCATCAAATCCAGTGAGCATCTGTGTTGCTTACTGCACACAGAAACATCCTCCTCTATTCTCTGATGAAGATTATGCTCCTTTTATATTCCCTGTTGACTGGCATTACTACAGTTGTGGTTTTATCCATAAGAAGTGCCTGCCTGCAGAGCACTGTTCCTGCTAACAGAATCCATGCCCAGCCAGACCTTCCCCCTGCATTCCAGCTGCTTGATGCAAATTGTGTTGGTGTCTTAAAGCAGACAGTTAACTGAAAATAAAGATGGAAATCTGGGTCATTAAAACTTCTCATTGCTTCAGTCTCGCCCTTTTACCAGGGCTGCTCCGAGCCCTGCAGAATTACTTTGGAAATGCAGCATTTTTGCCATTCCGGACTGACAGGCTAATGAGCTTTCATACACTGAATTTATGGGCAAATAGAGGTTTGATGAATGCATTTCTATACATCCCGTTTTGTGCTCTGTGCTGTAAGTAAACAACTGATGGACAAAATCACTCAGTCTGATTTCAGGGGAAGAAAAGCCAGTGCTGGTAAGAGAAACCCAGCTCAGTCATGCCCTTCTGAGTGTGGTGCATGAGGCTTCAGGATGGTCCGACAGTTCCAGGAACACAGTGTTTGAATTCTGGGACTGATTATCTTCATGTGTAGTGACTGTTGTGAGCTGACATATTCCAAATATGTGTTGTAACTACGTATAGCAATGAGACAAGCTTAGACATAAGCTGTCTGCATTGTTAATCTTGACTGACACGTGCTAATCGGGACAAAGGTGCAGCTATTGCAGAAAGAGGCAGAAATTAGTGTGTGTTTGGTGCCCTGGTTCCATGATCCTCGTCTCTCGTGCTGTCTAAAACAAAAAGGAACTATATTGGGTGCTGGGATCAGTGGTGCGTCATATGCTGGTGTTATCTTCAATCCTTTAAGAGATAAACCAGCTGCAATTGTATGTTCAGGATATTACACATCAGGGAGAAGGCTGTGCTTGTCTGAATTGGCTGAAGGACCCCATGGCTTTGAACCATGACGTCCCACTCATTAAAGAGCAATAAGAGGGTTCCTGAAGAGTGCTGGAAACCCCCAAACCACAAAGAAACAAAAGGTTTGGGAGCTGCTCAGGTGTGCAGTTTGTACACCAGGATGCTGATGGTGTGAGTACATGGAAGCAAGAACTTCAGCTGTGACAACTCACTTGTAAAACAAGTGCTTAAAGTGGGTTTTTTTTAACCCATTTATTTTGCATTTCTGCTTTGAGATTTTGAGGGGTTACCTGAGCCAATCCTCAGTCCCAAATTTATTTAGAAAACTAAATTGAGTTTCAGAACACTCCTGTGATACCTGAGCAGAACCAGTTGGGCTGTTATGTGTATTTCTGGTTTTCTTCTTTCAGTCTGGCATTTTCTGGTGTGTTTATGTGCAGCTCTAACATAGTTCACCTGATGTTTGTGCTGACGACACCAACCATCACTTGAGACCTCAAGGGCTTCTCCTGGACAGCCCAGTGCTCCTGCTCCACACTGCCCATGGAGCTTTCTGTTCCAGGGCAGGGTGAAGTATAGGGGTTAAATACCAGCTTGTGTTACATAGATGGTGATGGGTGAATTCTTCATCAAGCCACAGAAGTGGATTTCTGAAGTACAGGGAAAATGAGCTGGGAATGCAGTGAAACCTCCGAGGAAGTCATTTCTCAAGATGAATTTGCTGGTTTTCCTTCTCAGATCTGTTGTTTCCCAGTTCTGCCCCCTGGGTCTCAGTGCACATCGCAGAGTGTTGGAGGAGTGAGACAGGCTGGGAAGCGGCCGGCAGCGTCCTGTCTTCCCACGCCCACTTGGCTTTAGGGACTTCTGGGATTTTGTAGGCACAGGGAGCATAGTGCCACCAGGGCTCTGCATTTCCAGGGCCGGCCTTCCTGAAGCAGTGCTTGTGTAGTGCTGAGGAAATGGAGTCAGCACTTTTTTAATTGAAAAACGGAGGCGTTTGGACTTGCCGCATCCCTGTCGCTCCCTTCTGCGCTCCCTCCCCTGCCTGCAGTGCCAGATCTCTTCAGGGAAGCCCAGCCAACGCTGATCATTATTCCAGAGGCATAAACCTCCTCGGCTCTCGTGTCGTCTGCTCCTCCCGAGGGACCGTGCGGGATGACTGTGAGCCCTTTTCCCCTGCTCTGTGCTGGAAAACTTGTCACTGTGACAGTTACAATACCCCGGTTTTGACACCTGACGATGGAAATCGCCGCATAATCATGAGTGTGACAAACACTCAGGGCTTTGCTTCATTCTTATTATGCTGTGGCAAAGTTTGCTACCCAAAAACCATTTTAAAAGCTGAAGCACTGTAATAAAGAAACCTCCTTCCCACAGAACCCTGTCATTAAATAGTCAATTAGTGTGTTTTATTTTATTCTCTTCCCCACAGGTTCTGTATGCAGAAGAGTGTCAGGCTGGTGCCGGGAGTCACACTGGATTTAATAGAGAAGTAAGCCAAATTTTATGATTATTTTTTTTCCCCTGTTGCTCTTAATTTCCATGTTACTTCTTGCATTTCTCTTATTATGCCGTGAGGAAATTTCTTTGGAAAGCTTTTCAGGTCTGCCCCTATGGTGTTTGTCATTTCTTGCCTTCCCATGTGCTGACATAACCTACGGCCGTCAAAGCAAGCACGGCTTTGCTCGGCTCCGGGAGCTCTGGGTCCTATAGCTTTTGCTGCTTGGGTTCCCAGAGAGATGGCAACCACAGACACAGGTCATGGCCATGTTCTGGAGCTCATCCCTGCAAAGCCACATGAGGCTGGTTTTGATGTAGGCTTTGCCCAGAGGAGCTGTGCTCACAGCCTTGTGAGCTATACAACACCCCACAACACCAAAACCAGCTCCGGAACAGGAAAACCCACAACCCGGAACGGTCAGACACATCATCGCTGTGCTGGCCTAGTGTTCTTTGTCTGGTGGTGCTGTTATGTTTCAGATGTAACACCACTGAAACACGTTATAATCCTTTTATCCAGGCAATATTTGAGCGTAATTACTGGTTGTCAGGCAGCTGAGGCAAACTGATTAACCAGGACAACTGTTCTTCAGATTCTACTTCAGTTTATACAAACAAGATAGATTTTGGATTAATAATAATAACAATTGTTCACTGTATCTTTGCTGGGGTTTAAGATTCTCTTTATTTTTTATCTTTTTTTTCATGGGAAGCATATTCTTCAAGACAGGGCAGCAGATGCTCACAGCCCCGAGCTGCAGCAGTTCTGTGCTCCCTGCAGATGATTGCTTTTGAGTGCCCTGTGCTTGGAACACTGATACACACACACACAAACTGCCTGGGAGTGATTCATTAAAGATCATTCATTCAATTTCTGAGAAACGTTGGCTCAGAAATGCAGTTGTTGATTAATTAGAACTCTTGTGCCACACGGATGTCCGGAGCCCACGTAGCATCCTTTGTCTGAGCTGGAGACTGAAGAATTGAAGGGCATCCTGGAAGGGGTCAGGAGAACAGGAATCTGCATAATAAGCGTGAATTCTTAATAGAAATACATTATCATACTTCCTGGTGCTTTAATAAGGCGCTGCCTGGTGCAGCGAGGTGCAGGAATCCTTCATCGCTCCTGCTGCCAGTCACAATTACCTGGTACAGCAGAAGCCATGAGGCTGAGGTTGCCTCTGCTAACGCTTCTTGTTCAGTTTTTGCTTTAGTAAATCACTCCATGTTAACCTGCATGTTTTACATTCAGGTGAGGTTAAAAATGCTTCTCGGTGCTACTCACTCTTCCACAACATGTATTTTAGGAGAGTCAGGCTCATCAGTAGTCTTGAGGTATTTAATCATGCTCATTTTATATGTGAAAACTTGATTATCCCACCTCATCTCAGTTGGGGAAGCTGAGTAATGATTCTTGTACAGCTGTATTTCAGAGGCACTAATCTTACCAAATAAGAATAATTTTTCAATTTACAACTAGAATAATAGAGACAGGATCCCATCTGTCAGAGGCAGCATCAGGGCAGCTTCAGAGATGTGGCAGCCTAGGAGAGGGTCCACCACTGGCTGTTGTTTTCTCTGAAAGCTGCTGTAAAATGTGGTGGGATTTGTTTTCCTTTTGGATTTCAGGAGACGAGGAGCAGGAAGGAAATGTAAAACCTGCCCAGGGCTTCACCTTGCTCTGCTGCGTGCTCAGGGTGGGCTGACAGGGCTCTGGTGTGTGAAGGAGAACCGATGGGCATCACCAGTGTGGTCTGGGGTCACCTCAGGCCGCTCGATAAACGTGTTCCAGAACAATGACAATATTATGTTAATTGCAATTAACATTGCTACAGGAGTGTATCTAATCAAGGAACATATGGCAAGGGGCAGTGAAGGTCTGAGCCAGGTAGCTCAAGAGTCAGCTTCACAGAACACTTGGATGTGCTGCTGAGTGTTAAATACTCTTAAATAATGGTTTACAGGCAAAAGAAGAGTTTTCTTCAGTGTTCTTGTAGGTCAATACCACAGGCAATTCGCATTCTTTAAGGGCTGTTTGCACGGAAAGTGTGCCAGAAGTACGTTCCTGGGGACATCATCATTATTTCAACCTGTACCAGTTATAGGAACCACGTGGGTTTTATTACAGTCTTGAGGTAGGTCTGGAATACCTCCTGGATTGGCTGTGTGTACATTGTAATTTATAATTTAGTTGTCTTTTTTTTTTATCTGGCAATTAAGCTGCAGACTTGGGGACTGAATGAGGCTGCACCTTCTGTGAGGAGCTCAGGCTTCTGATTGTCTGGGCTATCCCAGCATCCTGATGAATGGGCCGGGGGGGTATCCTGATGGGCGGTTAGATCATACATCTTTGGCGATGAAGCCAAAATAATCCCTAGTTTAGAAATAAGGATCTTTGCTGGAGCCATACAGGAAAATGTAAAGAAAAATGAAGGAAAATGATGTTGGTGAAGTGCTGAGAATTTGGGAACCTCGGGCTGCCTTGGTTTGTCTGTCCTGTTGGATCACTAAGGTCCCACTGTTCGTGCTGGCACAAGTTGTGTGGCTGCTGAGTGGGATGAACTGGGGCTGTGGTCTGCTTCTTAAACGTTTTTGGAAAAATCCTAAGGAATCGCTTAACTTGGTGTAGGGTGGGAATACAAAGCTGGGTGCTGAGAGCCAGGGATCTACAGTGATGCTTTAATCCATATTGCTGCATTAGGCTCCCTCCTGGGGTCACATTCCCCAGCGAGCAAGGATGGGATATTGTTTCCTGGGATTTTTTTTCTCTGGGTCCATTTTGCAGAAGGAGGGAATTCTCTGAACAGAATCCTGGTCACCCAAGGGCTGTTGGTGCTTCTGGGGAGGCCGCTTAGAAAACTGGCTTTTAAAATGAGCACACGAATATGGTACCACAGCTCACGTTCACAAGTGGGAAGGAGCCTCGTCCCCTGCTGCTAGGGTTTGGTGACAAAGGACCTTTCCTGACTGTCAGCTCTGTGTCACGTAGGCAGGAGCAGCGTGGGAGAGCTGCGTCTGGCTGCAGCCTGAGCTGCTGCTGCTCAGAGCAGAGCCCATCTCTGCTGTCACTCACCAGCACAAACCCATTGCTGAAAATCATGAGAAATAGCAAAAGTTGAGACTAAAGATAATTTCTGTTTCCACTTTAAGTATTGTCAAATGTCACAGACTGGAAATTAGTAATGTTTTAATGTCGTTGATTATTGGTGAGTAATGGTTCAGTAGGAGCCACGTTAAAGATGAAGTAGGAAAACAGAATCCCACGATATTACATGGCAAAAGTAATGTAACTGGGGGAAATGTAGAAATTATGCTGTGTTCTAACAAACACCTTTGGTGTGTGCTCTGAGGACTTGGCTAATCACTTGCCTTCAGGATGGTAAATTGGAGGCAGGCAAAGCAGAGCAGCTGGGTAGTACCAGGGTTCTTTCCCTGGGTGATCCCAGTAGGAGATATCGGCTGCTCCAGTCCCTTCCAGTGCCACTTCCTCTGCCAGGCTTGTGTCCCGCCTGTTGTGGCTGGTGGGGTCCGTTAGCATCACCCGGGGCCATCAGAGCTTCACACCACCAGCAGCTTTCTGCTGACTATTTGAAGTTCCTCACATCAGTCTTGGAAGAGTTTGTTGTGTGGAAAGTCACTGGAAATGGTGGTTTGTTTGAAAAAGTCAGAAGGACAAAGGTGCCCAAGTATGGAATAACCTTCCTGGCTGTGCTTGGGTCTGAAGAAACAAAATTGGTGTTGCTGCGTAAGCAAACAAGGCCAACTGCTAAATTGAAATGGTATTTCCAACAAGAATCAATACTGCCTTTTAAGATAGTACTGATAATCCCCTGAAACCCCCTGCTACCTGGTGAGAGGAGATGCTGCCGGAGCTGCTGGTATTGAGGCTGGGCAGAAATCGTCAGGATTCAAACTAGATGGAGAAAGGCATTTGGCTACTAGATAGCAGGACTGGGCAGGGACAAATCCTGCTGCCTCTTGGGCAAGCACATAAAGGCAGCTGAAGGCAGGACAATGGTTCTGCTGTTGACAGGACCCCGATCTCTCTGTCATTACAAGTGGCACACGAGGAGGTGTCCCTGCAGATACCTGCTCAACCATTTCACGTTCTGAAATGCTGCAGCCTGGGGGGGTTATAGTTATTATTTTATTTCTAGTGGGAAAAGTGTCATTTTGAGTTTGCCTTTAGGGCGAGGTCAGGCAGCTTCCAACCCCTTTATTTTCTTCTAGAAAATTCAGTAGAAGGTGTTAGAGCTTGTTTCAGAATGTGTTTTACTAAGTGGTTTTAGCCCTGGTCTAACAGGGTGCTGTGCCACGCTGCCTGTTGGCAATACCTCACTCATTGGTACTTGAGCTGAGGCAAAACTTTGCTGTTGAAGATGTTATTCTGGAAAGTTTCTCTTCTGTAATAAACTGGGGTTTATTGAAATGGAGTGTTTAAATTTCTCACCATTGTTACAGGGTATCAGCCTCTAGTGTAGGCAAAGCCTATTGTGAATCCAGCGTGAAGATTGCACTCAGAAGGGTGGTTTTCATGGCAACACTTGGTTCATGTCTTCATACGGAGAGACGACAGACTGAGCCCTGGTGTGCAGAGCTCTGCAGCACTCTCAAACAAATGGTTGAAGAGCCTCAAAGGTTTTGTCTTTCTCGAGTAGTTCCCAAGGTTTTGGGAGCCCAGTGGCGGCCACCTGCATTCCCGCTCTCCTTTTGTGATGAGAACATGTTGTCTCTGGGCACATGAACTGTGTTTATCCTGTCTAAGCAGCTCTTGCCAGTTGTAGAGGTTTCCACGGCATTGTGTTATGTTCCCGCTCATGGTACTCATTGCTGTGGTGTCCCTTTTCCCCCGGAGGAATGAAACGGGAAATGTCCTTGTGTTATTTTCTGTCTAAAATCATTGTGAATGTGGGCAGGTATTTGATACATCAGTAGCAAAGCAGCTTGTTTTCTGAAGTCTAAGCATGATACTGCATATCCCACTATTTGTATATATTACATTCCCAAAGAGGAGATACCAGTGAAGCCCACTGAAGGGAGAACCTGTCATCCTTTGGGGCAGATGCTTCCCCTGTAGTGAAAATGATGCATGGGATTCTGCTGAATTTCTGACAAGGCGGGTGATGGTTGCACCTCGCACGAGCTCCTCCATGACCCTGACATTTTGTAGTCCTCACTTTGCACAATAGCCTGCCGTGATTTAGGTCTCGGTGAAGGCATCTGTCAGGAAGTTGATGGAAGAAGCAATTGAGAGTCTGGAGATGTTCAATTGCAGCAAGCAGCTGGGACGTGCTGCCCTTTTTCCCTTTTCTTCCCCTCCCTCAGAAATAGTTTTTACAGATGAGGTCTGCTTTGTCCTCACTGTCAAAGGCTCTCGCTGATTGTCAGAGCTTAATGTGAAAGACATCAGGAGAAGCAATATGAGGACGACAGCAATGTTCCTCAGGGGGAAAAAGACTTTCTGGAGCCTTGTGACGTTCTGGTTCTGTAGATGCGTGCCCAGACAGAAAGGAAAAGAAGAAAGAGGATGTTGTACAGGGAAATGTACTCATCCAAAATATTTCACCTGAAAAATGACAGTAATACATTTGTGTAGTGGAACTCTACAGAAATAACAAGTCAGGTCATCTCTGCTTCTTTGAGAGGTGTAGATGGTGTTGAAAAAGAGCATAACCCATTATTTCAAATAGCTGTTTATAAGTGAGTGAAGAAACACACAGTACATTGGTTTGTGTCTCTCTTGTGACGCTGGTCCGTGTTGTGGTTGGTTGCTGTAATGTCATGCCATAGTGCAGCTTTCCTGGCTGAAAACTGGCTTGGAAGTGGCCATCAAATGGTTTAGGTTCAGCATTTGGCTTGCTGGGAATCTTGGCAAAGATCACTTCAGTGTCTACTTAATAATGTTCTGACTTGCAAATGCTGCAGAGGGTGTTCTGCAATGCAAATATTGATGTGAAATCCTCACAAGAGCAGCGGCCTCGGGTTCCCTCCGCTTGCTCTGGGGCTTGGTTAACAGATGCTGGCTCAGAGATGTAGATTTTTTCCTCTGATATCAAGACAGACAGGAATTCTTTGTAAGATGTTAATTTCTGACTGGTTTAGAAACTATATTTATACAAGAGAATATGCTTCATCTGAACCTGCATGAAACTAGTGCTGCTGTACAGAGCAGGAGAGTAAGTTGCCATAGAGAAAGTGCTTCATGTGGTTTGTCTTGATACTTCTAATATTTGAAACTTGTTCCAGAAGGGAAGCTGGGCTGTGTTGGGATTAAACCTTAGGATGTCTTACTGGGTTGGGTGCATGTTTCTGAAGTTTCCCCATCTTCTCTGGTACCTTCTCAAGGGGAAGAGGCTCTGCTTGAGAGCACTGATTTGTGTTTGTGTATGTGAGTGTCTGAGTGTTAATAAGAGAGCCCAGGATGAGTCTGTTCGTCGTGGGTGGGTGGCTTTTTTCTTCTTGTTTGTCTTTTTATGAGAAGCAAATAAGCATTAGAAAGTGTAGTGAGGAAAGCTGATCAGGCTGGAGGCAGAAGCTGAGAGATGAAGACCAGCTTGCAGCCTTTCCTCCTTTGAGAGCATTGTGTGTGTTGATTTCGGGTCAGGGCAGCCTGTCCTTCGGTCTCTGCAGTTGCAGAAATCAGATTGTGCGTTGGTCCTGAAGTGTCTTTGGACGTCACAGGTGAGCAGATACAGAACGAGATCTTTGTTCAGCTCCTCGGTGACTTGTTTCAGTCTACAAAAGCAAGATCCTGGGAACAGCAACATTCCTGGTGGAACATTGCTGTCCACTGTTGCTGACCGGCCTTTCCTCAGGCCCTGCTCTCCGGTGTGTTGGTGCTTGGAATAATAAATGTTAGCCCAGAGGAGACCCTTTGTTTGTCTGCTCTGACCTTCGGTGCATCTCAGGCCATAGAATTCCACCAGCAGAGTCAAATAACTGGTGCTCCTCTGAAGTGTGTGTGCCTTGAACCTTCGAATGGAGATGGAGATTGAATTGCTTCCCTTCCTTTTAAGGGTCAAGTGCTCTTCCTTCTTCCTCCACTTGTGTAAAGTATTTGTTGGCACCAGGATTTTTCTGTCTTGTAGGTGTTTATCCACAATGTTCAAACTGTTCCTTGATAGGGTGGATGGAATGACCTTCAATTTCTCACTGCATCACGTTCATTCACTTCTTTTTTAAGCTTTTACTGCATCTTCTATATTTTGTATGTCCTCTTTTTAAGCTGTTTAAATTAATACCAAAAGTGAATGTTAGGTGAAACATTCTAGTATCAGTCTTTTCAGAATCCCCTCTGCCCACCGCTGCTTCCCTTGTTTGAGATGTGCTGTTGTGCTGCTTTCCTGTGCTAAGAATCCATGCTCAGTTCCGTGGGTGTTACCATTCTTAAGTGCTTTGGGCTTTCATAGAATCATGGAATGGTTTGTGTTGGAAGGGACCTTAAAGCTCATCATCATGTCCCTTAAAGCAGGGACGCCTTCCCCTACAGCAGGTTGCTCCAAGCCCCATCCAGCCTGGCCTTGAACACTGCCTCCTGGGTGAAAACTGAGTCTGTACAAACAGCAAAGGCCCTGTGGCGGGTGGCCCTCCAGCTCACAGACACAGGAGTGCTCCACTCCTGCCTTAAGAGATAAGTCTTTAAAAGGTGGCTCTTACTGGGTGGTGTTTCCTTGTGCCCAGGCAGGAATAGGGAGCTGGGACATCTGTGTGTTACTGTCAGTGTTTAACAACAGGTCCGCGTTTCCAGCTGCTCTGAGCTTTCTGACTGTTTAAAGAACAGTAATTGTTCTTCTCCTGGAATATGGTCACTCAGGAGTTCTTACACAGGGATGTTACAGGTGGTGAGCAAGTGGTTTGTAATAGCAGTTGTATTTATTATGAAGTATTTCAGCAAGAAGTGAATAATGGACATCCCTGTGATGTCTTTCCAGACGTTTTCCTTTAGCTCAGTTACCTGTGAATGATTCCTGCTTTGTTATCCTTTATTTGGCAGCTCATCTCCCAGGCAAATTCAAATGTAACAGACTTTGGATAAGGGAGGTCTGTCAGCAACATGAATTCTTTGTTAAGAATTAAGGTCTGGAATTATTTGGTGAGCCTTGATTGAGCCTCAGAGGTGTGCATGGGTGCGTGTCACAAAACATGTGGGTTTAACAGGAAATGGAATTTTTGCCCACTGCAGGATCCCGGGCAGACTGAATGACAGGAGAACCCCCCTGGGAGAGCTGAATTGGATCTTCACTGCTATCACAGACACCATCGCCTGGAACGTCTTGCCTAGAGGTAA
Source organism: Nestor notabilis (assembly GCF_000696875.1). Lineage (NCBI taxonomy): Eukaryota > Metazoa > Chordata > Aves > Psittaciformes > Psittacidae > Nestor > Nestor notabilis. The sequence goes on along the minus strand of NW_009927809.1, from coordinate 68,591 downwards.
GGCTTGGGCAGGCAAACCGAGTCTGCTCAGGAGTGAGCATCACTTAGTCAGAGTACGAGGGTGAAGAGTGAGATAAATGAGGCACTGGCAGGAGGAGAAAATGAAAGCCTGCTGTTGAGAGCCCAGATCAGACTGGATCTTAAGGCTACTGAAACTTTTTTAATTCACTCTTTTTACCAGAAGCATTTCAGCAACTTGGTCAGTAGAAAGCAGAAGGGTTTTTTCTAGTGCTAACATGATTGCTTCAGCTTGAATGATTCTCCTTCTTACTGTATTTGTACAGAGCAATCTGTTTTCTTCCAGCCTTTCTATCATAAATAAAGGGTTCTTTCCTCTTTGCTGGTAAGGCAGCCTGGGTTCCCCATCAGTAACTTCAGCCCATTTCCCTATCCCTGTTGTGCTTTGAATTGGTAATTCTGGAGCACGGGTGGCCAAATGTGTGGACAGTTTTTCAGCT